>NW_017095557.1:55478-84121 GCF_001412225.1 Nicrophorus vespilloides
TATATATATATATTTTTGTATTATTTTTCTTACCCCGTTTGTGCAATTGTGCAAATGCACCGACGTAGCAATTAATTAACCGCGTTGCGCAAGAAAATGAGCAAATGATTAATTGCATGTGCACTTGCGCCGTGCGGTAATTAAATGAAGCGCGATTGGAATCGGGACGATTTAAATGAGGATTATGAGAGAAGGGGGCTTAAAGGCAGATAACGCGCCTAAATTATTTGCGGCGGACATTTATTACCCGTCGCCGGATTAGATTTACACCGAAAATATGGTAAAACCAAATGGAATAAAGAAGAACAAAAAAAAATACAATTTGCCCACTTTTAATCATCTTAACCTTTTGACTTTTAATCCTTTATTGTTGGTAGTCTTATGCTTATGTCATTTGAATTTGACGTTTAAGCTGTCAAATATTTACTGTTGTCATATGTTTTCACGTCATTTCAATTTGACGTTTAAGCTGTCAAATATATTACGGATATAACGATTGAAATGGTTCTCTAATTATTTAATTAATGAACGTATCTGAATCAATTAATTAGAGTAAGAAGAAGTGTTAATTAATAAACGTTGTCGGTTGTCTTATGCTTATGTCATTTGAATTTGACGTTTAAGTTGTCAAATATATTACTTTTGTCTTATGCATATGTCATTTTAATTTGACGTTTAAGCTGTCAAATATATTACGGATATAACGATGGAAATGATTCCATAATTATTTAATTAAAGATCACAATCAATTAATCAGTTAATTGGAAATTAAAACGATTAAGTTTTAATTAATAAACTTAGACCTAACATATGGTAATACCAACTAGAGAAGGATAAGTACTACAATTTAAATTTTTGAATGTGTCATTTGAATATGACATTTGAAATTTTTGAATTGATTTCGTTTCTTTTGTGATTAACGTTTCGCAATAAAATGTCCATTTGAATTATGGCACAAGCTGTCATAACTTTACAACTGTCAAAAGAATAATGACACTTATTACTTTGTTTTTTTTATTATTGACGTGTCGTAATCAGCAAATCAGTTAATTTAATCAAATGTCATTTTAAATATGTCGTTTTACGTGAACTGTCAAATAATAAATTTACTTCTGGGACATTAAATGTGTATCAATTTATTAGTTTTATTAATTATCAATGTAGTATAATAGAATTGACGTTAATTTTGACGTTTAAACCTATTGTATTTGTTCATTTAGCTGAAAAAAAAAGTAAGTTGACAGCTGTCAAAAAAAAGTCAATTTGTCCATTGTCAATAAAAAGTAATTGTATTATTGAAATATGTTATAATTAAAGGTCAAATTTGAATCAATTAATAACTGCTACCTGTAAACATAATATTATTTATTAAAAAAATCCATAATTTATTAAAATATTCATGCAGCAAGCAACAAGATTCCAGTTTTTTGAGCGTCCCACGGTCCGATTTGGTGGTTAAAATAACAGTTGTACACTATAAATCACGGGATGAGAGTATAAATCAGGAAATATTTTTAGAAATGAATCGGGTTGGAAAGCAATGTTTCGTGAATGCTAATCAAAACGCAATTAATATTCGGAATGAAAGGGAATATTGTGTGTATGTTAGTAGATACGTGCAGGCACAGGTCGGATGCCGAAAGCAATTAAAGAAATGTGCATGAATGAATGAAGAAACGGATAAATGAATAAAGCGCGATTAATCTGACATTAACCTCACTTTTTCACTCCGACTTGACAGCCGCTCAGATAGGATAAAATATTGCTGCTAACCTCCTGTTTCTTTCTCCTTTTACTCCTTCTCATCCACCAAATTACGCAATTCCTATTTAAAACGCGCAATCCATGAGAAAGACGCGGAGACTCGTCTTTTCTTCTTATTTATCAATTTTATATTCATCGGAATAATTATTATTGTCAGTTACATGCCAATCATTTGTTGATAGCACTTATTTGCTTTTGAAGAGCCGGAACTCGAGATTACCGAACCAGATTGTTCGAACTATTTCTAGTGCAGGAGATGGATGCACTGGAAATAGTTTAAAATCGTGCAGACTTCTACTCTCAGGACTTTGATCCTTTTATTATTCTCACAAGGAAGTAACGGTTTTCGTGACAGTTTTTGTTTTGTAGATGCTAAATTAGATAAACCAAAGTATAAAGGTAGTTACGATTTAAAACATTCTAATAATTTTTCATTTCCATATGATTTTTGTCAACTGTCAAAAATGCATTTGACAGCTGTCATTTGCAAAATATTGATAGTTAATTAAACGAAATTATTAGTTGTACCTATATTGGAAATTAAAGTGAGAACTTATTTCCAATAAATGTAATATTATGATTTTTGACATATGACAGCTGTCATTTAAAAAATTTTAATAATTAATTAAACGTAATTATTCCTTGTATATAAATAGGAAATTGGTAAACTGAGAACTCATTTTTGATAAATGTAAGATGATGATTTTTGTCCAATTGTAACAATTTTTTTGACAGCTGTCATTTACAAAATTTTAGTAGTTGTTTATTTTATTCGTTGTATGTAAATTGGATTCGAAAAGTGAGAACTCTTTTTCAATAAATGTAAGATGATGATTTTTGTCCAATTTGACAATAATTTATTTGACAGCTGTCATTTACAAAATGTTCATAGTTTTGGTTAATTAAACTGTATTATTTGTTGTAACAATAATGTGATGTATATAAATCATTGGATATAGAGTTTTAGTAATAAAATTTATCTATTGCTGATTTAGCTGTGCAACAGAAATAAACATTTGAAGTAACGGATAAATCGCTTTTGTTTGGTAGGGAAACAATCGTTTATGTACCTACAAGTGAAGCGAGTGGAAACAATTGAGCGAGAGCGAACAATTGAAGTTTATTTTTGTCTTCTGTCGGATACATCTCATCGGCTGTGGGCCTCCATATACATATCTCTCCTCTCTCCCTCAATCCTATAGACTCTTTCATCATATCCATCTCTCTCGTTGCCCGACGAATGCCTAATGAATTGCAATTGTCTGGATCCCGCTTTATGTGTATTAGGTTAGGTATACACATCAACGCGGCGGATCGCTTTCGAAAGTGCACGAGGAAATCCATCAATCACACGGATCGCCTAAATAGTTCTTACGTAATTGAATGTGAAAAGAAAATGATTCAAAAGGGCGACTGGGGAACGGGATGAGATGGGATGGCAGAGCGTTGCTGCGGAAGAGAGCTAGAGAAAGAAGGTGTAGGGGGAGGGAGGGTGTTTTCGAATTTCCCGCGCTCTTTGTTTCAACTGTTTCCAAGCCAGTCACGGGTTTGATTGATGGTTTATTTTGTGTTGTCGGCCTGGTGGGTCCCCGGCATATACACGTATAATATCGGACGTTGGACATACTTAGGTATCATTCAACGATAAAATAAATGACCGCTAATGCCGCATAAAATAATCATTCATTTAAAGGTTTAACACTCTCGATCTGCGCCTCTCTTTATTTTTTTTTTGTTTGTCCCAACCACAAACATTTGTTTTCGTTTTGTTTCGAAAGCTCCGCAATCCATTTTTCTACTTTAATCTGTCAAAGACTACTATGATCCAGTTACATACCAAACAACATCAACATACCAAACTCTTAGAAATGCAATGCAAATAAATATTTGTCATTCCTGATAAACAAAAACCAAATAAAAATAAATACTTATGCATTTTCGACCCGGTCATATTTCAACGTTGTTTGTGTCTCTCCTCTCTTACCAGTTCTGGTAAAACGTGGAATTAACATTAAACGCGGCCCCCGACGACATCGCAAACCTCAGCCTCCTCCCGGTATTTTCATCAATTATTAGCGAGCCTCGGATTGTTCGAAATGCCATTTGCGTGGCGGGACGGGACGGGATGGGAGGATGATGATGACTATGGGGGCGACCAGAATTAATCGTTTTCGAAAAAGGGAATCGTGGCTTTTGCCGCTCGCTCGAACCAATGCAGCATTATTAATAACTCGTTGCGTCACAATACACATTTTTTCATTAATAATCATCTACAAAACGCGAACGGAAATAATAAGACTTTGGAATTAATTATTGAGTAAATGATGCTTTTAACACTTGCTCGTCTACCATAATTTCTAATACGTTTCTCATACTTCAATTAATATAAGTCTTCTTGTATTTGAGTGGTCTATCAATTATTTTGATAAAATGCTGCGTACGCACTACACATTATTTGTGACATAAATGACAATGACAATTTTTGACATAAACGTCAATGATAATTTTTGACACAAATGTCAATTCAATTGATGTCATCTGTTAAAACATTACATATTGACAGTACTTGTGACATTATATATCAAGTGACGTTACCATAACTACCAAATAATGTTTACTGAATTATCAAAGAAGATTTTGTAGTAAAATAAACTTTTAATTCTATGAATGAAATGACAGCTGTCACCTTATGTCAAAGAAAAAACTGTTGTAGTTAAAACATTACTAAATGTCACAGTTGGTACTTGTGATATTATTTTGTTAATGAAATTAACAATTTGTTAACTTGAAAACTATGTTATTTATAGTTAGGCTTAGGTTTCTATTATTAACTCAACAGTAAAATGTGGTAGGATCCTGTAATTCAAGAAGTATTATTTAAATAAATAAAGACAATGTTGTTTTTCGTTGGAGACGTGTGGGTTTGGGCGTTTGGGGGTGTATATTTTCGTTATTTATCTTTTGTGCTGGGTGTTCAATGTTTGTATAGTAGTATTTGGATCGAAATATAAGAAATGGTCCGATAATTTTTCCAACCATTTATAACTGTCCGTCTATTTCCTTTCTCCCCCGTATATATGTGTCTGTGTCGTGTATTTTTTCTCTCTTTCTTCTCTTCTCCACCCATCCTCCTCTTCTGCTACTGCTGCTCTCCTTTTTCTCCCTCTTTTTTTTTCCATCTCTTTTCACCCTTCGGAAGGGATCGCAACGCAAACACAACACAATTCAATCTCGCATCTATCCAGAAGTGAGTCTTTAACCGCGAACTTTATTATTATCTCCGCTCTCGCGATAAAAACCAACCCCTAAGTTCTGCGTGAAACGCGCAAACGCAGATTTAATATCCCTAATTGCGGCAACATATGGTTGGAAGAGTAGAGACAACGATGATGAATAATTCCCCTATCCCCGGGAGATTATAGTTAATAGGTTACGGAGCAGGAAGAAACGAAAATAAAAAAAATATATAGTAGAAGTAAAATTGAATCGAGGGGGTTTCATCGTTTATAATATATTAATCATTCATTGCCAAGGGTTCGCTTACGCATTATATCAACCCTCTTCCCTTAAACACAAAAATTTAAATACATTCCCACACAAATGTTGTTTATTTCGCATTCATCGATTTCCGATACTTTTTTATAAAACATATATGAGTAATAGGACAAAGTATGGACAACCAAGGAACTCCAAAATTGCAAATTTTAAAATGCTTTTTCACATGACGCTTAAAAACATACTTCTTATTTCACAAGTACTTACATATTTTATTATTTATTATATAAATTTCCGATACTTTTTGTACAAATAATATGAGCAACAGGACAAAATGTGGACAACTGAGGAACTCCAAAATTGCAAAGTTTATAAAGCTTTTTCACATGACGCTCAAAAACAAAGTTCTTACTTCACAAGTACTTATATATATTCTTATTTCTTATATACATTTCCGATACTTCTTGTATAAATAATATAAGCAACAGGACAAAGTGTGGACAACCGAGGAACTCCGAAATTGCAAATTTTAAATATCTTTTGCTAATGATTTTAAACCATATTAAAAAAAATGCACTGGCAACTAGCTTCTACATCTTACTTCACAAGTACTTGCCAAGTACATATTTGCGAATTTCATAAATTTGTCTAATTATATTACTTTTTACTTGGTAAGTAACGCGTGCTAACTTTAGGAAATAAGTCAATTTTCAACTCTTATGTAATACTTTTGTTTACTAAAATTATTATTGATCTGAATACAAAATCAAAGTAAAAGACACAAAACCTATGATCTAAAACACGTTGGATTACATAATCTAGTAGAGTGATAGACGCCGGGATTCCGGTATGCGTGTGTGAGTTGGAAATAAAATAAACAACGGATGATCTTTGATTAATGCGCTTCTGAATTTATTAACTCCGTGATCGTCGGGGATCGATAAACATTTTTCCGCAATATATAAACGGGTCGAGCGATGATGGTTTTATTGCGTTTACCGACGACGAAGGAAGGAACGATTGTTTCCTCCGGCCGCCCACGATCAGACGCACTTAATGCAATTTTCATTGCTTCATGCACAATTGCGCACACTTGATTACTAAAACCAGAATTCTACTTGTTTTTATTTTCTTTTAATTTAATTTTGTTTGTTCCATTTACGCCAGAAAACCGTACAAAATAATAACAACATTATTCATACATGATCATTAAAAAATATCCAAGAAATTTAAATAATTGTCAAATTTCAAAGTTTCTCAAAAAAAATGAAAAAAGTTATTTGATTTCACCAAATTAAAAGTATTGATAATTTGATATATTTGTTTCATTATATTCTTATGAGAAAACGAAGATTTGTTTAAATATGGGACAAAGTATTGATACTTGAAGAAATCCAGTTGTTTTTATTTTACTTATTGCATAAAAAGATTTTATAATTTATATTTATGACAAAAAATAACAAAATACAAGTTTTTTTTAATATCTAATCATTTTTGCTAATTATTGATAAAAAAAATTACAAAATTACGTAAAAATATTAGTATTTTTCAATAAAGAAATATCGAGAAAAGATTGGATTGTTACAAAACAAAAAGTTATAAAATTTTTAAAACGAATTGCCAAAGAATTTTTTAAGTAAAAAAAATGAAACTAAGAGGTAAAGTATAGATACCTGTGGTACTTCTTAAATAAACTTAAATGACACATTTAATCATTAGACAAACTCATTTCTAATAAATAATTACCTAATCTTACGAACGTGTGATGTTCGCTAAATGGAAATTCCCTGGCTCGGCTTCTCCTCATTCCCACCGCTTTCCTTCCAATCCACTTGGAAAGCATTCAAAATTTTTCAAGCTTTACAAATTGCAAATTTAAATTACGAACTCCAGATATAAAACAAATGTCGCGCACGGAGCGTAATGTAATAAACACTTACCAACGAAATTTATTGCGAATAAATATTTAGGCCTGCCGCGATCCGTCTTCCTGGATACTCCTGTATATATGTATACATATACACTTGTATGTATTCACACACGTGTAACAACCTATTCACAAACTTCTGCACATACAAAAAAAGATCTCAAATACATTTAGATTCATTGAAAGAACGAAATAATATTTATTAGTTGGCGATTTACTTCCGTACTTTTTTTTATAAATAAATTTAGATTCATTCAAAGAACAAAGTTAATTAGTAAAATACTTTTAGAAGAGATAGTTTTTGATAGAAAAAGTAGTTTGTAATTATTAAAATATGGATTTTATCATCAAATTTAGAACTAATCGGACGCAGAATTGATCCTTGAGGAACCCAGTTTTTTTTTAAATAACTATTTCAATTGAAATATATTACTTATTTATAAATCAAAATACACAAAAAAAACTGTATTTTTCATCTAGAAAAACTATCTTTATGAAATATTAGCTAAGACTATGATTATTATGTAATACTTTAGAGGTTGTTTCTTTGTGGAAACTAATTTATGGGTTTAACGGAACAGTAAATAAGCGATCAATTAATATTACTTAATTATTGGTTAATTGGTTCTGATTGAAAAGCGTTGAGTAAAGTTTGCGGCGAACAAATAATTTATGCGTTTCGCGTTGGCCGTAATTTGTTTATAGCAATAATAATAACTCTCCATGGTTATTAAGACAATTATTAATTATAAACTAATCAATAAGCGTCGGATAAATCGTTTTTTTGTTGCTTCAAATCGCGGAATCATCAATTATGGGTAATTTTCTGCAAATGCAATTAATATTAATTTTTGTTTCTCTTCCATTGAATAATTTTGCGTATAATTGTCTATTATTATTAAATTCTTAGTTTTATTTAATTGCTTTGTTCATTAGTCATTTTATATAATTAAAAACGACTTAAAAATTAGTTTGTAATTAGAAAAAATTGCGAAAAAAATAATTGAAATTTAAATAATTTTCATAGAAATTTTATGACAAATAATAGGAAATAATTTGTATAAATAAAACTGATTTTTTTTGTGTGTTTGAATCAACATTAAATGGTGAGCCTTGAATGTGCTTTTAACCAATGAAATAAATCAAAAATAATTTATTGAAATTATTCTCGAGTGTGAAATTAATTAAAAGTCGATACACCTAGACACAGGAATAACATCGGTGATTTATCGCGCGATGTTTTCGCTTGAGGCCGTTAAGTTTCCTTCGATTCTAGAAAAAAAAATATCTAAACAAGAAAACGAGAATTTGATTTCCAAATCGAAACATTGAAACGTAAATTTCAGTAAAAGATCTAAAGAATTTGAAATATTTATTCGTGAAATTTTTGTATTAAAATTATAATTTACTTTATTATTGATAATTGTAATAATTAAAGGAAGTTGAGTGTAAGAAAAAAAAAATAAATAAACAGGTTTCACCGGATTTTGTTTTCTTGTTGAAAGCCATTACGTCTTTCCGTTCCGGCCGGACTGAAATTAATTGTCAATAATTCAGGAGGCGATTTTTCCGCCGGATTTGGCGCGGAATTTAAATGGGTCTTCTTGCTAAGATTGGCATAAGGCTCATTAACGCCGCTAATGGTCTAAACGATTTATTGTTGTTTCAATGTTGCAAAACAGTCAAGATGACAAAGTGCGAATCTTCAATTTGTCGTCGCCTCCTTTGATCAACAACTGGACGATTCTCGTTTGTTTATTTTTTGTTATGTTTTCTGGATCAAAGTCTCCGCTCAATTTCGAATCGAGCACACTAGAAAGATGTACGTTTTGTCGCCTCTGATGTTTTCATCTTTGTAGTGTTAATGTTGTTAATTGTGTGTATTTAAAGTGATTGGTGGATGTTGATGATTGTCTCAAGGATATTTTCGCGCTGTAAATATAGTTCTAAGTAACCTTATCAAGTTCATTCATTATTTTGTATACAAAAGCTTAACAGTTTATAATAATTTTCTTAGTAATTAATATATTTAGAAAATAACTTAACTTAGTTCACTTTATATTGAATTGATTGGATTTTAGTTTAAACTTCAGTACAGCAATACCTCGCATAGTGCGGGTAATCAGTTTTTCCAATATAATATTTAAAACCGGACAAATCGAGGTACTAATTAAATTTGACTATGTAAGGGAAAAAACGGATAATTTTGCTAATAATCAACAATCAACAATTAAAAAAAAATGAAATTAAAGTTGACAAAATTTTTAAAACTTGCATTTTTTGCTATAAAAAATACATTTTGTGTACCAAATTTTTAGAATTTATTTTTATTATTTACCAGATTATAGTGAATTAACCGAACTAATCGAAGCGGTACTATGCGAGATATTAGATTAACAAAAATATTCATATTTTTAAGAAATAATTAAAAGTATTTAATATACTTTAATATATTTAAAAAATTTGAAACTTACTGTTTAAATATTAAGATTTCATTACTTTTTTTTCTGTCTTGATTCAACTATTAATAACATTTTCTAATCAAGATGTTACATTTATTGACTAAATCTACAACACTGAAGATCATCAATTGTGTAATTCAATGACAGTGTAAGAAATATTTCCACCGAGATTCCAAATAGGTAGAGGTCATGGATGTTCACATGCCATCAATGGAAAGAACTTCTATTGATCAAACCAAAAAATATCAGAATCATCAATGATTGGATTTTAGTTTAAACTGCAGTAAAGCAATAACCGGACTAATCGGTGTACTAAAAGAAACCGCAAAGAAAGAGACTTGTGATTCCAAATAGGTAATAGTCATGGATGTTCATATGCCATCAACGTAAAGAACTTTCATTGATCAAACCAAAAAAAACCAGAGTTTATCAATGATTGTATTTTAGTTTAAACTTTAATACAGCAATAACCGGACTAATCGGTGTACTAAATATTAAAGAAACCGTTCAAAAAGAGAATTTGATTCCAAATAGGTAAAGGTCATGGATGTTCACATGTCTTCAACATTGATCAAACAAAAAATAACCGGACTAATCGGTAGTAAACACTAGGAGTAACTGTACAAAAAGAGACTTGTAATTTCAAATAGGTAAAGGTCATGGATGTTGGCATGCTGTCAACGGAAAGAAGTTTAATTGATCAAACCATAAAAAAAATCAGAGTGATCAAATCAAAATCAATCGGTTTAAGCCGCTGCGTGAAAGCAAATATGGATTAATTAGACTAGACTTAAGAATTATAACAAGACTGCGGTTATTATCTATTGGGATGCGCGATAATGCGTCGTTTATTTATAAACGTTATTAATTCGGTGCAACGTGAAATTTTTCCTGACCCCGAAGAAATCTGGGGGGTCATCATCGATCGGATGGATGGACGGACGCACGTACACGTCTTTGATACGCGAATGACAGCTGCTGGCGCAAACATGAAACGGCCGAAGGAGGAGAGTTCCAATGAACTTTAGAAGACAGTGTACGATTAAAACTTGTTTATTATACTCCAGCAAAACAAACATCAATCCAAAGCAATGCAATAGAAACAAAAATAATTAAATATTTTACCCAAAAAATGAAAAAATTCTTCGTCTTGTAACATTTATTAAAATAAACTTCTTTCCACGTTTTTCTCCTTTTTTTCTCTTAATTCTTTTCTTCTTTTATTTTTTTCCCTGGTGCTCATCTCTCGTTCCTCTTAGTGGCGGCTTTGTAATACGAAAAACGTATAAGAATCCGGCGCTATAAATCTTGATGTGACCTCGTAAATTACAAACAGTTGTAGTAAAATATTCCAGATTATAAATAACCGGGATGCGATAGGCTTATATACATACACTACACTACACTACACACACACATTTATATATATATACATATAAAAAGCCTTTTCTAATACCTGAGCAGACCGGGAGAGCCACTTTTCTGCTCTCTCCACCACTCGAGGAAAGTCATCTCTTCCTCTTCTACCTTTACCTTTAAACTCCTGATCTTCGTTGTCACCATATAACCACACAACACGCGAAACATAAAAATTAATCAGTTTCTAATTATGCGACGGGGGTCGGCATTCCGGGCATCCGCAAATTGCATTCGGATTTATTGCCATATCTTCTAGTTTTTTTTTTGACCGACCCTGGTAAAATGTGTATTCGAGAGACGAGGAGTCCTCCTCGCCTCTTAACGGCCCATAAATCTCACGGAAATTTCTCGGTGCAACAGGCACACCACTTCTACTTCATCCTCATTCTTGTTTTTTTCTCCACTATCGCTAACCCCCATCGCCATTTGCATTTCTTTGCGACGCCCCAAAAAAAATGGTAATTTTTAAATAAACACACGTATTTTTAGAACGTAGTTACCTATCGATGCATCCACGTTTTTATATAACTTATTTATAGGAGATGCATTTTTCTCTTAGTAGAGAAACCTACTTCCGCAATTCCATCTCTCCTCGTGTGTGTCACAGAATCTTGATATATTAACGCCAACAAACATACTCTTCTACAAATATTTTCAAGCGTTGCAATAAAACACACAAATTGACATTAACGTTTTCTAACGTCTTTAATTATCACTTTATTATCAACTAGTTTATATTTAGATGTAATTTTATATTCAGAAAATAGCAGAGATATTTATGAATTCAACTATATAACTTAAAGTTTTCTAACTACTTTAATTATCACTTTATCACAAACTAATTTACATTTAGACATTTTTTTTATATTTGTAAATAATTAAAGACTTTAATTATCATTTTTAAACAGACAAAATTGTATTTAGACCTCTTTTTCTATGTAAATATAATAGTTCATTTTAAAAATAATTACTTTTCTTATAAAAATGTTACTTGGCAAGTATCGAGTAAAAAGTAGTTTTAAAAAAATATAGAGGAAAAGTAAAAAATAAACTATTATATACAATTGTAGGTATTAAATAATTGTTAATACGCCATCTCGTGGACAAATTAAAAAGTACTTATACGTAAAATTAGACTTTAATTAGTATTGGTTTTATATTTCTGAAAGAAACATTCTAACAAATGATTTTGATACTACAAATACTACGTTTGTTATGTAGTATTATATATACCTCAGTTCTTGAACATTTCTGTTCTTATACAATTTCAGTTTTCGAACAACCTTTATTATTTTGAAAATAATAATAATCTACGAGAATAATACAAAAACTAAGTTTGTTATGCATTAAAACATATACCTCGGTTTTCGAACATTTCGGTTCTCAAACCATCTCAGTTTTCGAACACCATTTACGAATGAATTATGTTCGATAACCGAGGCACATACAAATTATAATTATAGAAAACCAACAATTTTTAATATTTAAATGCACATTTTATTTTGTAATTGAAACAAATAAAATTATAATCTGCGAGATTAATACAAATACTACGTTTGCTATGAATTAAAATATATACCTCGGTTCTCGAACAATCTCAGTTTTCGAACAACTTTTAGATATGAATTATGTTCAATATTAACTATAGAAAACCAATAATTTTCAATATTTTTTTATAACAATATCACTAATTTAGTATTTGAGAAGTGTCAAGATTGTGACATGTGGCACGTGTCCGTTTTGCGTTGTAAGTAATCGACGGACGGCGGCAAATAAGAATAATCTCGTTGGAAAAACCGCCCAGATTAAGACGATTAACTCGAAATCGCGCCACATCTTCAGAGGATCAGCGAGACTTGGCAACGCCACCAGACATTACTCCTTGCGTCCAACAAACCAACATTGTCAAGCCATTAAAATAAAGGAGGAAAATAGAGTTTTATTTTCACTTCACTACGCCAAAGAAAAAAAGATGAAAGAAGAAACGTCGCATAACTGTTTCGTAATTAGCACACTTGTTATTTAGTAAAAAAGATCTTTGATTAATCATGTATTTTTTGTACTATTATTTGATAATATTTAAACTAATATACATTAGATTTTTTTGATTGTTAAAATTCACTTAGAAAAAAGTTAAGTTACATAAAAAAATAAAAAAATATGAAACAAAGAATGATGAAGTAAATTTTTAGAATAAAATTCATGTCTAAAAATAGAGATTTAAAATGCAAATGATAAAATAAAAATTATCTTGTAAAAATTATCTAAAAACTGTCACTAATAAATTGCTAAGTTATAATATATTAAAATAAATATCTACAAACTTATTACAAACAAACAATAGTGAAGTAAATTCTTGAATGAAACTTCATGTCTATTAATAGAAAGTTACTACTAATTTGTTTTGAGCAAATATTAGAAATAGTTTGAACATATTAATTTACGACAATATTTCATTTTAATTACTTTATTTTCATAAAGTAGATAAATAATTTACTTAATTATCCACGATAATTATTTATAAAAGTTTTGTTCAATTAAATAATTTAAATTGACAAAAAAATCTTCAGACAATTATCTGAAATTTTTACGTAATTTTATGCAAATTGTGTTTGATTTATATAATATACAATAAATATATATGTTTTTAATAATTTGTAATAATTTATACAGTTTTATTAGAAATAATCAAATTCGTTTGCAGCGCCATCTTTTACACTATTAAGAACTATTATTTTTTTAATTAATTTCAATTAATTGTTAACATTATAAACAAATTATTGATGTTAGAACATGAAATAACTTACTTTTACTTTAATTAGTAACGAATTGGTAAATTTCTCAATACAAAACCAACGACTTTTTGATCTTTCCAACTACAATCACGTTCCGTTTGTCTATACAAATTCTAACTGTTTCGCTTCCCGAAAGGCCGATTAATTCATATAAATAGCCACTCAATTTCGTAAATAAAATAAAAGCCTTCCATGTTCCTATCCAATTTGTCAACGGAAAGCGATATATCATAAGTTCCAACGTTCTCGCAAGTCCTCTATTCTATTTAGTCTTTTTTTTTTCATTTCTCCTTTTGCATTTATTTACATTCCCGCAACGATATTTCTGTCTCGGAGCCGAAGTGATAGTGTTTCCGGTTAGAAATTAATCCTCGACCCACTGAGATTCGAGTTAAACAACGAAATTTCATTAAGTTCGATGTCTATAATATATACACACACACATTTCGTTCGTTTCATGATAAATCGTTCTACAATTTTTATATATATTTTTTGTTTCTTATCATTATCCTTGTTGTGTGTATTCGTCTGTTTACTTTTCTTTCTTGTATTTTTTTTTTCGTCCTCTTCGCCGCGTGGATTGTGTAAAGTGCACCTGTAATGAAAGGGGGAATTGCATCAGAGGTATAAAAATACGTATTTTTTCCCCATAAATCAATATGCAAATACCGGCCTGCAATAAATCACATTCAGCCTGAAGTGTAGAGAAAAATAGCGGTCGTGGATATCAAGAATTACGCTCGACGGAGATTCGTATTTGTTAATCGTAATTTTCATTTTGCTAATTATTTCCGCAACGTTTCGATCACCTTTCAAAACTAACATTCTATTACATAAAACATTCCTTACACAAAACTATACAAAAATTTAGTAATTTTCGTATTAACTTTACTAATCTAATTATATTCAATTAACATTTTTATGATAAACAACAACAAAAATATTATATAAAGAATTTACGTACAGTTGAAGGAAATTTTCTAAACTTAAAATATTGATAAAAATATATAAAAATTTTGCATTATTTTTACTAAAAGTTTATATAATTTGACAAATAATTACATTTGTTTATGAATTTTAATATTTTCATTAACTATTAATGAATTTAATGGACAAAAACAATACAAATTTTATATATAAAGAAATTACGTATTATGTTTTTTTTTTGGGAAATTTCAAACGCGAAATTATGTAGTGTTATGCAAACGGCCGGCGGCGAGAGCGAAAACCGATAAATCAAAATCTATGCGCGTAATGATACAGCCATTATCTAAACTCGTATCAAAGTTATATTTATTTTTTTGTTTGTTTTTTTTTGTTTGTTTTTTTTTGTTATTTTTGTATGCGGCGAATTATTAATGGTTCAATTTTTGTTGTTTGTTGTCTACGGTATTTAAATGAACCATTTCGAGGATTTATTGCATTCGCTAAGTGAATATTAGCACGATTTGTCAATAGATATGATTGCTTTTTATTTTTTGGTTACTAATCGAAAGTATGCATTAACAAACAATTTACATTTACTTGTAGTTTATTATATTTGTTCTATTTCTTAACGTTTATTAAATTTGATTTGATTCTGAGAAATGGACATATTGATAATGAAGAAGAAAATTTATATATTTTGAAATAAATTGAAATATTTTTGTATAAGAATCATAGATTTTTACTCTTCATTTAATTATATTTATTTTAATATATAAAAAAAGTAAAAATAATTCAAAATTAATAACATTTTTCAGTTTATGAGTACATTTACCAACTTTGTATATTAATTTCATAAAGAAATATATAGATTATAAAAAGTAATTGAAACTTTCTCTATTACAAACATGGGATTTAATAAAAGTAAATTAATGTAAATTAACATTAATAATTAGTTTATGTGCACATTTACCAAGAAATTATTTGAATTTTATAGAAATATATCACAAAAATCTTTATTATCATTAAAAATCACATAAATTTTCATTAATACCATTAATTAGTTTATGTATACATTTACCAAAAAAATATAATAATTTGTTAAATAAATTTATACTTTAAAAAAAGTAAACTTTCATAATTACAAATATAGATTTTCACACTTGATTTAATAAAAGTTTATATAAACTATATGAATCAATCTATTAAAATATATTAGTAAAATTTTAATGTTAGGAAATTATTGATATTTATTTGATTGAGTTACTTGTGGATTGAGATGATTTATTACTAAATAAATTTGTTGAGATTTAGACTTTTTAGCTGAGATGTTTACATTTAATATAAATCAAGTTCAGTTTGATGATGATGTTGACATATGTCATTATGGTAATGAAATGTGTCATTATGACAATGGCATTTCTGTCATTATGTAATGATGATAAAATTTGCATCAGTAATTAAAAATTGCTGTTTTATATCAATGATTACTATAAAATAAGTGTTGATCTTTAGGATTGTGTATTTTTATGTGAAGAGAAACAGGAAATGTATTTGTTGTGTGTTTCGGTGGAGAGAGGAGAGAAGTGGATTGGTGAGTTGGGTTCTAACAATATTGTCAGTCGGGAAAAGATGCAATTGTTATCAATTAGTGGAGCATCCCGGGATGTTTGTAGATGGTAGAGATAGGTTTGGTGATGGATAAGCCGGTGAGTTTGTTTTTTCGGGTATCAACATTTTTGGGCGATGTGGTTTGGAGAACACCCACATGGTGAATGAGACTGTATACGTGCGTACGAGTGTGTGCATGTGTATGTGAGAGAGGAGAGTTTGGGTTATTTCGGTGATGAGGTGCAAACCCAATTATAACTCGGATACACACGCATCTAGAGATATATAAAAGCAATCTTAGGAACGACAGCGGAATGATATACAAACATTTCGCAAGCCGCGGACACGGCCAAGTGACAGCGCCGCTCGTAATTCACCGGGTCCGTATAGCCTAGGTGTTTTGTAGCACGTCTTTCTCAAGGAAGCCGCCCGAAGGAGATGCCACCGAATAAATCAGGCGGCTTGGCGCTGCGCCAATCACGTTGTTGTAGGAGGCTAAAAACTTAAATGCTAATACCGCTGCCACCGTCGCTCCTTCAATCCTCTAGCACCTCTTTTTGGGGGCGGCGGTAGCGGTGACGGCGGCGCGAATAAATAGACCAGACCCATCTCCATCGGATAGACCGCTTCCTGGGTATTTCTACCGTCTTTTCACCATCATCAACCATCGTTGCAACCATCCGAAAGTCCGTTAATTTATCGACGGTCGCATCTGTTACGTTCTCGTAATGTTTTCATAATTCATCGTTTAACAGGTGAAACTAGAAACCGAAGTGGGTCGAATAAAAATACTAATCCGCATTTCGTTTGAGAGAAGGAGAAACTCGCCGCAAAGATCTCTCCTTCTCTCTCTCTTTCTTTATATATTTTCCGTCCTTGTTCGATTGGGGGGATTCCCCCCGTCGATTGTTGCTAGCTGGTGGCATGCATTCTCATGGCCGGGCCCCGCCGCTGTCACTTCTGACATTCCCCGTTAAGTAACACCATCTGACACGTTCTCTGCGTTCCCTTCTCGGATAGCTCCAGACGCTGTCGCGACTCATCCCAGCTCAAATATCTGACGCTGATTGGCACTTGCCTTGCCACTTTTATCCCATTTTTGCTTCCCACCCAAACACACACACGCCAACGCACACAAATACACAACGGAGAGAACTAAGAACGAATCACCCAGCATACTCCACCATTTAAATACTCCCCAATTAGAATCCATCATCACAAAAGCAGTTCTAACTAATACTAAATACAACTACTTGTAACTATACTTGTCAAGTACTTTTTAACTACAATACGTTATTACTACAATACGATTTTTTTAGTATATGTGAAATTGTTACAATTCCTATAAGTACTTGCGTAAATACAAGTTATTTAACACACATTTTAATATACCAAGTATCTTGACAAGTAACACTTAGTTTGTAACTAATATTAGATTCGATTAAATCAATATACATATAGAAAACATATTGATCTAGTATAATACTTGTATAATAATATTACTTGTCATGTAACGCGTAGTGTGTATTTAACACTAGCTTGGATTAAATCAGTTCACTTGTAAGAATATATTAATCGACACTTGTAAAGTAACTTCTCATGTATTTGGTATTTCATATTTATAGTTGCGCTGATACAAGTTACTTGACATATTAATAATATATTATATAACTTGACTTGTATAATGATTATCAGATTAAATCACATCAATTAACTTATACAGAACATATCTATCAAATGCACAAAACTCAATACTTGTCAAGTAATTTCTCATGTAATCCGTGATTCATACATTTACATTTGCATAAGTATAAATTACTTGGCTTACTAATAATATAAAACTGAATTTAATCAATTAACTTTTACCGAACTAATCCATCAGAAATATACTAATTGATACTTGTCAAATTACTTCCAAGTAGTTGACAGTTGGTATATGTTTGTATTTGCGTAAATATAAGTTATTGAACTATTGAACTAAATTTGTATAAACTGAAAAAGACTAAAAGTAATGTAATAAATAAATTGCATACTTGCCAAGTAACTTGTGTTATTGCAAGTATTTATATTAAGTCATCATAACAACTGTTTTTTTCTCAATTTGTTGATACCATTTAATTACAAGTACTTCTGATGCACTTGCAAATTTGTGGTTGATATCCATGTAATATAGAAACTTCTTAACAAATACAAATAATGCCTGTTTTCTATACATTTATAAAAGTATAATTTGAAAGTAATGTAATTATATAACTACAATTCATCATAATTCCTTAAATACTATAACAGAGTTTGACTGTTTACAGTTTAATGTTATTTGTATAAAATAAATACGTTTAAAAATACATTGAATGAAACATTACTGCAATTCTGGCACTGACCGTTCGCAACTTATGCCAAACATAAATTACGTGCAAAGAAAGTAAACAATTTTCTTTTTTCAATTAAAAAAGTGATTTTTCAATTAATTTGTGCAAATTAACAAATTGAAAATTAAAATATAACAAATTGTTACTTGAATTATTGTAAAGCAATAAATATTAGAATAATAAAAGAAAAACGTTGATAATTTCATATAAATATGTGTTTAATTTTCGAAACGTGTTAAAACATATGGTTTATATTACATTACATAAGGAAATGCAGTTAGTAAGACTTTTATCATTTTTATAATTTTTTAAACATGTAAATTGTTCAAATTAAATAATAATATGTAATTTTTATAAATATTTATATAATAAGGAAGTGAGGATTGTTACAACTATTTTTTTCAATTAATTTTTGTTGTAGTTGAAAGTGCGGAAAACTTTGGTAAACTATATATTTTTTTTCTATGAGAATCGATCAATAATGCGGCCGTTTATGTTTTGACAGCGAAATATATATGAACTGTCGACACTGGTTTGTCAAGGAAATTTCGAAAGTAATTAATGATTCGAGCATTTTGTTTATCCTGAACGCATTTAGTTTCACTATTTTTTTCCCTCCAAACCCACCGAAATTAATCGAAGAGAGCAACAAAAAAAAAACAGGGAAAAACATCGTTTCTGTTAAAGGTCGGAAGTTCCAAATCGAATTACTTTCCTCAACCATATAATTAATAGTGTCATTAATTACAATCCAATAATTACAGAGAGGAAATACCGAAAAATTCTTCGTTTCGGATTATAAAAATTATGCAAATATTCCAAAAAAATAAGGAGCATAGAAATCCTCATTGTTTTCTTCTCTTTCACAAAACTAGGCCAGATGTAGGAAGAAAAAAAGAGCCGAAATACATGCATTTTGGCGCAACGTAAAACTGGATTAGTCACGGCCTCTAACATAATTCAAGTACAGATGTCTTAGCACATCTTGAACTACAAATTCTCAAAGAAAACCCGAAAATACACAAATTTGGTAGCATAGATTTAAATTTGCGAAAAAATTACGCAAAACTTTTGGCTTTTTATCAAATGTAGTATATTTTCTTTACACTTACGTGTATATAATATTTTTTTTAATATATTATTTTTGAAAGTGGAAATTAAATTGAGACGCGAAACGTCGTAAATTCGCGGCGGAGAGAACCGAAAAAGAATCATCGAAAATTTATCGCCAGTTGAAAGAGAGCGGATGGGAAATTAGTCGAAACGGTTCTAATTGAAACGGCAACATCTGAAAGGACATAAATATTTTGTGTCTTTTCTCATTTGTATTTATTTATTTATTTATTCTTTTTAATGTGAGAGGTAAACCATTAAAATAACCGTTTTTAATGCTGTTTATTTTCGTGTTAAGGACGTGTGTGATTAATGCTCATTCCTATTTAATGATTTTTATTACTCCAACTGTTTTTTTAAGTATCTTTCAACTATGTTTTTCCTATAGGAAATATACGTTTTTTTTCTTTTGATGATTAAATTAACACGTTTCTACACTAAATCAAATATTGTGATTAATTGCTCATTAGCACAATTATAAGTAGATCAACTTGTTTCTTCTTTGAACTAAATTATTACAAAAAAAAACTTATAATTATTAAATTGCATTTTTAACTAAATAAGACAAATCAATTAAATATCAAAAACTTTGTGTTTCTGTTAAAAAAAAAATTTGAAAAAGTTTTAAAACTTTCGGAAAATCTCAATAAATTCAAGGAAATTTAATATTAATACGTTTCAAAAATATATTTTTTAATTTCTAAAGAAATAAGTGGGCTTTATTTTTTCTTTAGATAAAACTTTCATTTTATAGATTATAAATTAGAAATATTCCAAAATGTTAATTAATGCAGGAAGCTAATAGTAATGTATTAAAAATGTATGTAAATATGTAGTTTATATACTTATTTTAAGACAGTTTAAAACCGCACTAATTGATAATCACAAATAAACCGTACAATACAAGGACTTGATTGTACAAAGTGGAAGAATGGACCATTTATGTACAAAAATCAGATTTTTTTTTTAAATTTTCAAACCGGATTATAGTGAATCCGAACTGAAGAAATCCGCACTATGCGAGGTATTAGTGCTTGTAAATGATTGTAATAAATCAAAGAATTTCTATAAAAAATTAAAATCTGTCTGTAATTTGAAAATAAGTAACGATATAAAGAAATAATAATGATAATATAAAGTTTAATTTATTTAGAAAACTGCAATTAATCAAATATTTTACTAGGAAAATGTTAATAATTAGAAAATATATTGAAGTATAAACATGTTCCAGAGATTATAATTGTATAAAAAATGTGTTCATTTGAATAATTTGCTTGCAAAGTTAAGTTTTTGCAGTTTTTGAATAGTTTTAATAATAATTATTTCAACAGTAAACAAAATCAATTGGTAATGTATTTAATATAATATAGTTGAGAGATGAAATATGAATGAAAGAATGAAGATGAAAGTGAAATGAAGATGTTGTTATGTTGAACGAGAGAACATTTTTTTTTGTAAGATCGTGTACGAGAAATATTAACATGTGTTTTTTCTTTTGTCTGCAGGTACTGTAAATGCGAACGGTGAGACGAAGAGACAGAGGACGTCGTACACGAGGTACCAAACGTTGGAGCTGGAGAAGGAGTTCCACTTCAATAGGTACCTGACCCGGCGGAGGCGCATCGAGATCGCCCACGCTCTGTGCCTCACCGAAAGGCAGATCAAAATTTGGTTCCAGAACCGTCGCATGAAATGGAAGAAGGAACACAAGATGGCCAGTATGAATATCGTTCCTTACCACATGTCCCCATACGGACACCCCTACCAATTTGACTTGCATCCTAGCCAGTTCGCACACCTAGCCACCTAGATCAAGTACATTAAGAAAACAACATGAAAAACAAAACAAAAAAAAACAAAAAAAAAACATATTTATAGGTATTATTTTTTTATTATTATTATTTTCTTATTATTATTATTACTTAATTATTTTTCTGCTCTTATTTATTTCTTCTTTCCAATTAACAAAAAATTCGACAAATTCGGAATTGAAACAGGGATACAAAATTTTAGATGTTTAGAGCTGCTTTACTTACTTACCATTGTTGTTGTTGTTGCTGTTATTGTTTTTGTCTCTTTCTTTTACTTTTTTTTATCTCTAAAAATTAATTCTCTTCCTCTCTCTCATCTCCCCAAAATGATGAAAGGCTTCTTCTCTCTCTCTCTGTTTACGTTTAGTTTATTTTCTTGTGTGAGTGTTGGTTTGGAGTACATCTGTAACGTTTTTACAGACTTCCATCTGGCCTCGCTTCAGGATGAGGGCTACGCATTCCACCAGGCCATGGGGATGGGAGGTATGGGGCCCATGCAGCGCGGCCTCTACGCCTGCGGTAGTCCCTACAGCTAGCCCTGGGCCGCCTATAACGGAGACTGCGGACCCTCGTAAACGGTCACCAATCGGATCTCAGCGCAGTCCCCGGCCTGCGGTCCCGCGGGCCAACGTTGGCCCTTCCAGCGTGGGCCCGCGCCGGATCGCAGGTTTCCCCATCCCCTAATTTACTTCTTTTTTTTTTATTTATTCTCTGCCCGACTTCAGCTAATAAATTAGTGCCAATGGACGTTCCGTGAGCAAATTGGTTCATCAATATAAATGATAATTATGAATGTAAAGAAAGAGCGGCATGAAACAAAAGTGTGATTTAAACTAAACGTTAAGTAAAAAAGTTAAATAAATAAATAAATGAAAACAAGTATACGGTAAAACGATAGATATCCTAGCTTTAGTGTAAATAAGTTAATAACTTAAAATTACTATTATTATATGAAAAATATGCGTAAAAAGTAAGTGAGCAACAAAAAAAATAAAATAATAATTCACGTAACATATTATGAAACTAAAATAAATAAGTATATTAGAAATTGTTCGAGGGAAGGAGGATATAAAGAGAGATGAAGCAAACCTATTATATTCTATTACTATGATTATACTATTTGTAAATATTAAACGTAAGCGAGTGAATGTATGTCCCCTTCTTCTAGATCTGTAAATACTATTATTGTGAATATTAGATATATTACCTCAAGCGATTATGTAACTAATCTAAGACTTTTTCTCTCTCTCTCTCTATTTCTCTCTTAAATATTTTTGTTTTTGTTTTTTTTTCAATAATTATTACCTGTTTATCCACGAATTCAGAGGGAGGAAAAACGGCCACCTGCGATAGTTCCTAATAAATACCTATTCTCGTTGGTTCTTTTATTTTTTTTATTATTATTATTTATATATAAATGTGTATATGTTTGTTTCTTCTTTTTAATGTTTATTGCCTTATATTTCGGAGAGATGATCGAAACAGGCGGTCCTTTTTCCTCCCAAACAAACAAACTAAAAGAAAAGTAAATAATTAAAATAAAATCATTACACCGTACTGAAGACGATTCAATATGTAAAGTTGTAATATATTGTGTATATTTAGCTCAAAAAAAATAATTGTTCCACATTCTCTGTTTCTTTTTATTATGATTATTACTATTATTATTATTATATGATTATTATTATTACTATTAATTAATTATTATTTATATGAACTACAAAAAAAATGATGATGATGAGATTTAAAAAAATAAAATAAATGATGAATCATATGTATTTGTACCCTTGTGTGTGTGCGAGTGAACTTTTTAGATTACAAATCGATTATTGAAGAACGAAACTATGAAATAAACTTGTTGTAATTGTCCATGCAATGATAAAGAAATAATAAAAGAAAAATGGAAGAAATATATTGAAAAAAAAATATGGTTTTATTGTTATTATTATTTCTTTCATACTGAAAGAGGTTTTCTTTTTTTACCTAGTTCTTTTGTTTTTTTTAGATGATTGGTGTCTGCGGTTTTGGAAAAAAAATGTAAATAGAAATGAACTTGTCTGTGCAATGGTAAATAATAAAATATTGAAAAGAAAACTTTCTTAATATTATTTATTTCGTAATGATTTAGTTTCTTTTTAGCTGTTTTTTTTTTGTTTAGAAAAAAGAAGTAGTAATTGTCTATAAAATGATAAAGATATAGTAAAAAAGACGAAGAAATAAGTATTGAAAAAAATATATATAAATTGGTAATTTCTTTTCTCTTTCTTCTCATTTTGATGATTGATGGTTTTGGAAAGAGCAAAAAAGGGAAAATGTTGTCTATGGTAAGGAAATAAATGTTTACTGGTATTATTAATAACAAAAGTTAATTCTTGGCTATTTTTTTTAGATGATTTAATTTGGAAAATGGAAAGAAGATATAATTGTCCATTCAATTATGAAGAAATAAGAAAAAAGTATAATGAAAATACAAAAAGTTCATTGGAAATATTTCTTTCTTCATGAAACAGTTTGTCTTTCACTTTTTGGTAATTCGTGTTGTTTTTTTATAAGCAAAATGGAAATATTGGGAGAAGTAAAACGTTCTGTGCGTTTTGTCCAATATATCGAGCTTTTACTTGAAACCTTATGCAAATGGTTCCAAACTGGCTAATCTTCAATTCCTGGGCGATATATGGCCGAATGGTTAAGTCGTCCTATCCACGATCCTGTGAACGCCGGTTCGAATCCTGGCCATGCCATCGTTCATCATAAATGGACAGTCAAATGAATGAGGTTCCGCATATGGACCTTTATCCTTCAGCCAAGTCGATGCAGATACACAGTTGAAGGAAATAGTGGAAAACCTCAATATACTACTGAAGTTAAACTACAAGACGATATTCAACCAACAAATGTTCAGTTCTTGGGCAATGGAATAAGTACTCGCATGCCGGACTCGACGATTTCCACAATTTTATCAACATATTCAACGATTGGCCTACCAGAGCATGTATCATCTTTGAGAACAGAACAGAAGCTTCGGAACCAACGCTTTGCTGTTGCATTCGATACTGTATTAGATCCATAAACAACACAAATTTTGGCCGCCTGCTCCGCTTTTCCCTTAGTCGTACTGGTACTGAAGAATTTCTTTTGGAACGCTCCAACACACAGTTAACTAAACACAAAACTGTCAAAGAACTTTTTTTTAAAGCGTTTAGTTGCCTTTAAGTCGCAGTATAGAATGACAAGATGCAATGTATACATCGTGAGACATTACTCTCTAAAGCCATCTAACGAAAAACGCTCAAAACTTTTTAATTCACCATAGCATATGTTGTAAAGACATGTTAATGATGAAAGTAATATGGTGAAAATAAATTATTAAGAAGTTCTTTTCAGTACTTTTTTTTTTCAATCAATAATGCTGTGATTTTGAAGAAAACAAGTAAAATAAATAGGAATTCTCTTTACAATAAATACATTTGAAAATTAAACACATTTTGTTTTGTATTGAAACAGGATTTTTTTTACCATTTTTGATGCAACAAATATATTATGAAATAATTGGACAAAATATATGTAAAATTATTACTATTTATTGATTTATTGAGAATTTTTTTGTAGATAATTGGTGATGAGGTTTCTGAGTTACTAGGAAATCAAAAAAGGAAACATCGTTAAATATAAAAAGTTAATTTATTTGAAAAAAAATGATTTCCTTTTCTCATTTCATTTTTTTTGCTGTGGTTTTGAAAAAGACAAGGAAAATGAAAACAGATGAAATTGTTTATAAAATGATAAAATAAAACAAGAAACATTAAAAAAAAATGAACGTTTATTGGAATTATTACTCTTGTAAAGAAAATTAATGTTTGTTTTTAGAAAAAGACATGCAAAATGGAAGTGACTTGTAATTGTTTGCAATGGTAAATAAAAAATGTAAAAATAAACACTTATTGATGTCTATTGCAGTTGCAGAGATATTTGAAAGAAGCATGAAAATATAGAAAAATGAAGAAACATTTCAAATTTGTTTAGAGGTTGTTCTTGGCTATTTTTTTTTTATATACGTGATGTTGTAATTTTGGCAAATACATGCGGAATGGAAATTTGTAATTGCCCATGCAAGAATGAAGAAACTCATTGATATATTTTTTCATTTTAGATAATTAATGCTGTTTCAGAATTGACTTAAAGATGCAAGATAGAAAAAAGTCCATCCAATGATGAATTAAATTAAAAAATGTATTTAAAAATAAATACTTATTGGTATTATTTGTTTCGTAATGAAAGATTTTTTTTTTTCACCTACTTTTTTGTTTGTAGATGATTAATGCTGCGGTTTCGGAGATGCCTAAAAGACATGCGAGATGGAAAGGAGATTTTGTGTGTGAGAGACAGAGAGAGAGAGAGAAAGATAGAGAGACAAAAGCTTGCAACGAAATATTTGAACTTGGTTTGAGGAGATTAATGATGCCCTTTTCCGAATGACATTTGATTATGAGTTTAATTCCGGTTTAAAGATCTCCGGAAAGTAGACGAATGTTGCACGTTTTGTAGAAAGAGAGACGAGGAAAACGGGAACTTCAATGTAAAACAAAAAAAAATGAGTATAAGAAAAGAATGAAAAGCCGGTGGAAGTTGGATTCCACAGCGTCCGAGCATATGGGAATGCTGAATGGGCACTTCTTCCACATAACTTCCACACGACTGTATGCAAATACCACTGTTCGGACATAAGACCTGGTGGTCAGACATCAAAATAATACAAGTCTTAAAGTCGTCTGTGTCACTCAAAGGAGCATTTACATATATAGGCGCGTTCCCATTTCACATAAATCTCGATCCAGTTCCAGATATTTATCGTGCCCGGTCAGTATTTATGTCCAAACCGAAACTGAATGCATATACGGATACCACTCACTAACAATCCTTTAATGAATATTTTCATTACGCTCCTTCGCTCATATTTTACGACCTCCGCATTACCATTCCTCTTCGAAATATGGATGTCCGTGTCCCGTCCGTGGCTCTAATGACTTCGGAGATCATATCTACATAAACGGACTACAGACCGTTCGGATAATAATAATACAAATAAAAGAAGTCAACTTTTGAAAACATCCAACGATAACAATTTCAAGAAATCAAAGAATACAATTTTGTTTAACAAAAATAAAGTCTAGTGTTTAGGACCAATAGAATTGACAGAATGGGGGTAAATTACCCCAAAATTTATCGGCAATGAGGACGTTCAGCAAAGTATCCATGAAAATTTATTCCTCCTACCGTTTTTATGGTATAAATTAATAAATTTTGGGGTAATAGTTAAAAATATAAACTATTAGCTTATTAATTCTACGACATTATTATTTTATCCATAAGAAATTGATTGATCTAAATAAAATCAAACTAAATTCATAAGCAATATTTTTAATTGATTACACATATTACTTTAACAGTAATAAGTACATTTCTTAAATAAAATCCTGACAAAAAAATCCTTGTTTTCTACTATCAGTATTTGGATTTAATTACTTCACAGATTGATTAAAATGACTTAAATCGTATTTAAATCATTATTTTATATCAAACTTTAAATAAAAATTAATGTTATTACATATTTTTTTGTATTATTTAATAAATACTAATAAAATGTTAAAACTTCTAATCTAATTAATATAATTTTAATATAACTTCAGGTTTAACTTCTTAAAATAAACATTGTAGGAAAATAAAGTAGAAAACATTATCAACTATAAAACTTTATAAGACTTTTTAATAATGCATACATTTTTATAATAAAAAATTAGATTTAATTTTATCATGATAACTTTATAAAAGCAGGTTAGTAATTTTTATTAAATATTTAAAGAAAAATATCTGTTATGTTTCATTATTTATTAATATAAATTCAATTATATAACTTAGAAACGGTTTTGTAAATGTAGTGAGTAATGCTGGTTGCAGACATCACTCACTTGCTACATAATACAGGTATTCCCCGACTTACAAACTAGTTCCCTTCCGAAGGGTTGTTCGTAATTCGAATTTGTTGTTAAAAATTTCAAAATATACTTATCTTACCACATTTTATCGTGGTTTTTACCATTATATATGTTAAATTAATATTACTGACTGCATAAATTTGAAAAAAATAGATTAAAATAAACAAAATACATATTTAAAAATACATTTTAATGTAGACAACACAATTATTTAATAAAAAAATGACAAAAGAAACAAATGCAACATAAAAACCTTTCATCTTCGGAATCCATATTTTGAAGCATTTGCATACCTTCGTTAATTTTGTGAACGCTGCAGCCATATCTGCAAATATGGCTTTTTCTTTTTTCTCCGCTTTCTAGATTATAGCCATTTATTCTTTGTAATTTCGGTTTCTGTTTCCCATACAGCTGCCACCCAGGACGTTATATTCTTTCCAGAATTGTCCTAATGTTTGTTGGTCATTTTCTGTAGAAGCTATAGCATTTTTAAAGGTTTTGTGAATATAAATGTGCTTTGCTAAAGCACCTTTATCCATAGGTTAGAGAATTGAAGATGTGTTTGGTGGTAAAAATACAACGCTAATGTTGGTACTTAGATTATTTAAGTATTGAGGGTGACCTGGTGCATTATTCAAAATAAGTAGAATCTTGAATAGAATGCTGTTTCCTGAACAAAAAGAACGAACTTCTGGAATGGAGGAGCTCAAAAACCAAATTTATTAAAATTTTAGAATTTTGTTCGTAAGTTCGAGAGTTCTTAAGATATAATACAGATATCCCACCCATTACTTAGTAATATTTATTAAGATAGAGGAACTAAGCTCAATACTCTTTAGGATTTATTTTAATCTACTCGTAATTTTCACCAAACTATAAACTTTCCAATTTCCACTTATTAGGTTTTTTTTGCAATGAGATACTTTGTTTTTATTAATTTTATACCGTTATTTTATAAAT
>NW_017095557.1:84133-84911 GCF_001412225.1 Nicrophorus vespilloides
AGCACTGCAGTTTTGTTGGCCCCTATTTATTAATTCCCATTCAATTTATCTTTTTACACGAACGATCCTTTTCTTATACATATATCAGCCTAACACTGAATTCCGCCTTATGATCCAAACGTATTAAAATATAGATTTAAAATTGTTCTATATATTCGGTGCGCCTTATGGTCCAAAAAAGGCAGTTAATCCATGATTATGAAAGTAAATAATACTAATTTTGCACAATAGTAGATAATTCAATAACATAAGACTCACATGTCTCTCCTGATAAATTATAGCGAAAAAAATATTGACAAAACTAAATAATATTACAACTTTTATATTTTTATATATATTTTTTATTTTTACATACACTATATACACTAATACATATATAAATAATTACACTAAATTTATTTAATACAAGACAAATTTGTGATCTTTTTTCATTCTTTGATTGAACAAGAATATAGAATACCAGTATATCCTATAAAAAAAGGTCACAAAAATCATACTTACTTACTCACTTCACCTTCGTTATTATCTGGAGGTTGTTTTTCCTCTTCAAATATTAATTTTTTTCTGGCCCTATTTGTAGTATAGGTGTCCTCTACCACAAATTTGTTTGTAACACGCGGCTTCTTATCAGTGCAAATTCTGATGTTTCGATAAATGACTTTATTCTCCACATGTGTTGTACCCAAGTACATGTCATCCGACAACTTCTCTAGGCAGAAACATGCTGTCATGTCTCCAACCGTCACCTCTTTCTCTTGATAATCCTTAGTCGGATCGA
>NW_017095557.1:84917-88555 GCF_001412225.1 Nicrophorus vespilloides
TTTATACACAAATATTTTCCCCTTCCTTTAAGGCAGTGGTTTCCAAACTTGATGCTACTACGCCTCCCTCAAAAGTATGTAACCATTTGGCGCCTCCCCAACTCCCCCCATTTCATAAAAGGAACGCGTATTATAGCAACATGGATAAAAGCACAAGAAAGTATCTATACTTGTTGGATTCCCCAAACATTCAGCTTTTATGTGCATATATTGGATTCATTTTATCTATTATAGTTTTCGAGTAAATCAATGAAAATACTGCTTTTTCGAACAATAAGAGTACTGGAATCTATCTATAGCAGATATTTGGAAAATTGCTCACTGCTACTAATATTCGCGCCTCAGCCTTAGACTAGTCCACGCCTCCCCAGGGAGGCGCGCCTCAGAGTTTGGAAAACGCTGCTTTAAGGGTATTAGTGTTCCAAGGAATACTCCTCATTTATTTGTATTATACGGGTACAATACAAATGTGGAAGGTTCGAAAAATATGAAACAAATTAAAACGTTAGAATTTGCCTGAGTTATAGAAGGTCTTAAAAGGTAATATTTTCAACCGTAGATAAACCAAGAGGTTTCGAACTTTTCTTCGAAGAGACAAAACCCTGAAGAGACCCCAACTATAAGTTTTAATATTACCTTGAATGTTTTCGTTTATTGTCCCCTAAAAATTCTGACCATTTTCCTAATAACTAGTAGAGATTTCTAAACGTTATTTCCAGTTGATCCCTCTTAGCCTGAACGTGCTCTTTCCATAAAATCCTCAAAATGCATGCCTTCGTTGATTTGGACGGATCTTAACCATTAAGTCTTACCATTGGGTTCATTCTTTAACCAATATTCTTCATTTTTTGAGTCATTCCTGTAGTTTATCTAAAATTTCCTGCAGATGTTACAATAATTGTATTAATAGTTTTCTATCAAAAACAGCATTAAAAAAGGAACGTTTAACACGTAAATAATGGGGATCGGTGAAACAGAACAAAGAATAAGAAATGGTATTAGTTTTGTTGTTTTTTTAATATAATATCGATTTATATTCATAAAACATACATGATAATCACATAAAGTTCAAATGAAGAAGTTTTGTTTGCGATTAGGAAGGTTCTTCCTAATTTGCCTTTTTTTGTTTGTTTTTTTTTTTGAAGAAGTCATCTAACATCGTTTGCATTTTGCTAATTCGCCCAACAAGCAATTGTCAATATCAAGATATCACAGATAAATGACAGTTGGTCATGCCTTTGGTATTCTATCAAAATTTAAATCAACTGATCCACAATTTACATAATAGTGACTAAACTTTGAAATTACAGTTCTACTGCGATTGGTCTTCCAAATCACCAGGATCGCAAAAGAAATATGACATTTCTGTTAGACCCACTAACATTATTCAAAATAATTCCTTCTTCGTTATTCTATTTCTGTATGACTACTGATATTTGTCGGTTGCTTGTAAACTATGTGCTAATTTTTCACAAAAATTAAAAATCATAACTTCAATAACTTGATATATATTTCTTTATCATTTTGTATACACAATTTGGTCTATACATTTATCGAGCAAGTGAATCTATCCTCTCAGAATTAATAAAGTTTTTTGTCAAAAAAGGTTTGCAAGTGTTTTTTTAAGTTGACTAAAGATTAAACGTTCTTGCAATTAATGGAAATTTGCAGAAACTTGATTAAGTGGAAATCGGAAGGTCTCTTGAATACAATTTTGGCCTTAATAAATTGTATATTTGTGAACAAGTATAAGTAATATTTCGTATTTAGAATCCTATTTTTATGGAGCAAAATCATGATACTTGAACGTGAGATTCAAGTTAAGTGGTGGACAGGATTCAATATTTTTATTGGTCGGTGAGAACAAAAACAAATCATAATCCAATAATATTTTTTGTTTTATTTTTACAAAGATTGCATACACCTATATACATATAATTAATTACACTAAACTATCATTTAGAAACAAAATGCGGACCTTCATACTTACCCAAGTACATTTTATCCGACAACTTCGCAAAGCAAAAACATGCTTTCATGTCTCCAACCATCACCTCTTTCTCTTGGTATTCCTTAGTCGGATCGAAGGGAGGTAATTATTTCAAAGCGCTCATCATATTGAATTGTCTGTTTTTAACACTTGGAATAAAGAAGTTATGTTTGTGAATAGGAAGGTTTTTCCTAATTTGAGTATTTTTTGTATTTTTTTTGTGTATAAGTTATATCACATTGTTTGCTTTTTTTGAATTCGTCCAGCAAGTAATTGTCGATAACAAGACATCACACCTAAAAGACACTTGGTCATGCCTTTGGACTTCTATCAAAATTTAAATCAACTGATCCATAATTTACATTATAGTTACTAAATTTAGGATCCGAATTATACTGTGATCTTCCAAATCACCCGAATCACAATAAAAATGTTATATACAACCATTATTCAAAAAAAATCCTTCTTCGTTATTATTTATTTATGAAGACTTATTTTTGTAGGTTGTTTAACAATATGTTTCATAATGTAATGGTTTGTATGGGAAGTTCGTGCCAATTAATCACGAAAATGAAAAATTTCCTATCTTAATATATTTTTTTTTTCATTACGTATATACTATTTAGTCTATACTTATTTCATCATTTACGGAAGTGAAACATTACATCCTCTCAAAATTAATAAAGTTTTTCGTCAAAAAATATTTCCGAATGGTTTTTTTTTATGTCCAATAATAATTAAACGTTCTTACAATCATATTTAGAATCTCATTTATATGGAATAAAATCATTGTGTTAGTAAGCAAGATTAAAAATATTAAGTTTAGTAGTCCGTTGGCGACAAACACGTTGACCAGCTCTGCATTAGATAGTCGATCCATGCTTAAAAGTTAAGCAATATTTGTGATCGTAATTTAATGAATGGTTGAATGAAATGATTTACTACAAAGATTTTTATTAAATTTTGTTTATTTTTACATATATAATTACATACACCAATATACAATTAATTAATTGCACAATACTAACTTTTTACAAGAAAAATGTGGACCTTCTTTTCGTCCTTTCATTGATCGAGAATCATGAATTCTAATATATTTCCTCACCTTTCCTGATTCTTCCTATAAATTAATGCTCCTATAAATTAGGGGTGCATATTATGGTCCGAAAATTAGGCAGTTTATCCAAACAAAGCATACATTTCATATTCAACACTTTCATTAGACAAAAAAATCTTACAAAACCAAATAATATTACAAATTTTATATTTTTACATACATTATATAAACTAATACACATATAATTAACTACACTAAATTTATTTAATACAAGACAAATGTGTGACCTTTAATTCATCCTTTGATTGATCAAGAATAGAAAGCATGTTTCTGCCTAGAGAAGTTGTCGGATGACATGTACTTGGGTACAACACATGTGGAGAATAAAGTGATTTATCGAAAATCAGAATATGCACTGATAAGAAGCCGCGTGTAAAACAAATTTGTGGTAGAGGACACCTATACTACAAATAAGGCCAGAAAAAAATTAATATTTGAAGAAGAGAAACATCCTCCAGATAATAACGATGGTGAAGAGAGTAAGTATGTATGATTTTTGTGACCTTTTTTATATGAAATACTGATATTCTA
>NW_017095558.1:0-1982 GCF_001412225.1 Nicrophorus vespilloides
TTTTGTGTATCTGTGTTGTGTTGTTAACTAACTTACTTAAGCAAGTACTTGTACTGTGAAACGAACATGAATACTATTAGTTATGTAATATCATAAACATTACACGTAACTATGTTTTTAAGTAAATTTCTGCAAATTTTAGGATGATTTATAAATAGAGACTAAATTTATTCAATTCTATTCAATTCAATTCAATTCTATTAAATTCAACTTATCTTGTTTAATACATTATACAAATTTAAATGTCAATTGTTTTAAAAATCACTTCATTATTTTAGTTAAATTCAAATCGTTAAATTAGATTTCTTTCAAAAGTTACAAGAAAACATTTTTTTTAAATAAATATTTCAAAGTTTTGTGAAACGAAATAATTGCTTTATATCGGTCGAAAACGCCCTTTGTCTGCGTGACAACGAATCATAACAGCTATGAACGTTCAAATAATTCTTATTGGGCCACGAAAAGAAGAAAAATCGATAAGAAAGTAATACAATTTTGTACGATTTCGATAGGAAGACGTTTTTGTGTATCTGTGTTGTGTTGTTAACTAACTTACTTAAGCAAGTACTTGTACTGTGAAACGAACATGAATACTATTAGTTATGTAATATCATAATCATTTCACGTAACTATGTTTTTAAGTAAATTTCTTCAAATTTTAGGATGATTTATAAATAGAGACTAAATTTATTCAATTCTATTCTATTCAATTCTATTAAATTCAACTTATCTTGTTTAATCAATTATACAAATTTAAATGTCAATTGTTTTAAAAATCACTTAATTATTTTAGTTAAATTCAAATCGTTAAATTAGATTTCTTTCAAAAGTTACAAAAAAACATTTTTTTTAAATAAATATTTCAAAGTTTTGTGAAACAAAATAATTGCTTTATATCGGTCGAAAACGCCCTTTGTCTGCGTGACAACAAATCATAGCAGTTAAGAACGTTTAAACAATTCTTATTGCGCCACGAAAAGAAGAAAAATCGATAAGAAAGTAATAAAAAATTGTACGATTTCGATAGGAAGACGTTTTTGTGTATCTGTGTTGTGTTGTTAACTAACTTACTTAAGCAAGTACTTGTACTTTGAAACGAACATGAATGCTATTAGTTATATAATATCATAAACATTACACGTAACATTGCAAGTAATTTGTACATTAAACTATTATATGAGTAATGTTTTTAAGTAAATTTCTGTAAATTTTAGGATGATTTATAAATAAATACTAAATTTATTATAGCTAAAAAGGTTTTTTACATTTTGATGAGAAATTTATAAACAATTACAATCAGATTTGTCTTGGTATTTTGGACGAACAGAAAACGTGAGATGTCTCCTAAGAACGTTGTTTATGGATCGGAAGATCTTACGTAGCAGATTGGTCGCTAATTGGTAAGGCGAGTTGCCTTGTTCTTTTGCATCCAACGAAGTTATGCAGCATTTGAATTTAATGAATACAATAAGTCAATTAAACATCGTCTGCGAAGGAACGTGGAATCTCGATAAAGTACGTTACGTGTACGTCCGAGCCTATCGATCAATAAGAAAAAAAAAGTAACCATCGTCGCTCTTCATCCAACTTATAATTAGTACCTTTTCATCCTTTCGATCCTTGATTTTCCACATAGAATTCGATTACAAAAGTTTCACGACTTTGGTAATAATAAAAAAAACTAGAGGGGTGTAATGACGCCAGACTGTTGCAACATTACGGAATGCCATGCGAAATGTCCTATACTTCTTTAGTATCTTTTGTTGCGTGGAGAAGGCATCGAGCACGACATCCACGTATGGTAATTAACAGTTATCAAACAACAGTAGAGCAATTAAGAAGGTCTCCAATTAAATGCGATGCGATTCCTAATGAGATGCCTCCAGGCAGTTTGTCTATACATACACCATAAGAACTACCATCATCATCATGTTCCAGATCGGATCCGAACACGCGAAGTCTCCGGAGTGAAAGTGTTTCGA
>NW_017095559.1:0-111453 GCF_001412225.1 Nicrophorus vespilloides
ATATATATATAAATACTTATTTCAATTCCTCTTGAAATCGCGCACGCACAGAGAAAAACTTTTATTAAACATTGAAAAACCTCATTCTGGAAAATTTAATCTATGCTGCTGACATTTGCATTTACCGAAAAGATGCGAAGTAAGGGAGAAACAGGTGAACTTTCATCTTCCAAAACAAAAACAAAAATAATAAAATAAAATGTATGCAAAATGCATTATTATATAAGTATTAATAAAATGTGAAAACGGTGAGCGCATTTCGCAGCGTTTCGTTTACTATTGAAAGCTCATTTCCTTGTTAATACTCGAGGGAGTCGTAAAGTTTTTCAATTTTCTGTACGCTCGGAAAATTGTAATTGTAACTAATCTAAATGTATATACAATATACACACATATATTAGATACATCGATACGTTTAATACAATAACTGTTTTCGAATAGTTCGAAAAGTTACTGTTACAATTTGATTGTTTTATTAAAACGTTTCATTTCTTTTAGTAATATAAATTATATATGAAATATAATTATTTAAACTAAATTTCATAATTTTCAATACTTTCATAATAATTTCAATATATCAATTTTTATAGTTGGTAAAGTTTTGTTAAATTTTAAGTTTACTTTTATATGTAAAAAAATAACACTTAAAAAAATATAAATTCAAAATAAAGAATTTTTATAGAAATGATGAAACATATGTATTTTAGATTAAGTTTACATATAGATTTTGTATACTTTAAAAAATACAATATATTTTCACAAAATTTAAGAAAATTGTCATTTTCATTGTAAATTATAGTGCAATTAAAATGTTTACTTATATGTTCAAAACTATATTTATTTAAATAAAGGAATATTTTGAGATTGAGATTTATGTTTCAATTTTGTTGGTAAATTAGAACAAACATCACAAATCTGAACACATTATTCCATATGTTTAAGTAGTTTTTCATAATTGGTAAATTGGTTATTTGTTTTGTCGGTATGGAGAATGCAATTTGATGGAGAAAGAACCGCAATTTATTAATTTGCGAAGTGTATTGTGTGTGTATTAGTATTTGAGTTAGAATTGGACACATGTCCGAGTACTGTAATGTGATTTCGAGTAATTGTAATATTATTTCTTTTGAATTAGAGCATTACCGTAATCCCATCAGCCAGTAATACAATCAAATACTGCGTATACAATGCAAGGGTTGCAACCCTCGCCTACGCTACGATACTTCCAGCATTACCAATTCATATTAGTCCAATTGTAGCTCGCATCGAGGATTCTACAATCCAGTCAGCATTCTACTTTTTGTTTCATTCATTCACGTATACAATTTCTGTTTACGTGCATTTTCAATAATAGAAATGTATAAAAATGAATTCAATATTAATCAATATTAGATATTTGATAGAAATATGAATTCTAATCAAGTTTTATTTAATAATAAGTTAATACAACTTTTCTGATTTAAACTCTGTAATAATGCATTTTGAATAATTGATAAAAAAAAATCATATTAAAATCCTATTTTGATCTCGTTTCAGATGAAAAAAATACTGGATTTTGGAATAATTGTTGAAAATCGAGTGTAAATTTACTTTTTCTTTATTTAAATTTTGTTAAAATATAATAATTTCTTGTACATTTTCATCTTTAATAGTAGAATTTAATGATGTTCTTATATTTTATCTGTTTTCACCAGAAAAATTGATACATTTAGAACAATTGATAAAAATCCAGTTAAAATCCAATTTGGTCTCCTTTTAGAATGAAAAATTACTGAATTTATAATAATTGATGAAAATTGAGTGAAAATTCAATTTTTCTTTATTGAGATTTTATTAAAATATAATAATTTGATCAACATTCATCTTTCATTGTAGAATTTAACTATGTTATTATAATTGGTTTGTTTTCACGAGGAAAATTGATACATTTTGAATAATTGATAAAAATCCAGTTAAAATTCAATTTGGTCTCCTTTTAGAATGAAAAATTACTGAATTTATAATAATTGATGAAAATTGAGTGAAAATTTCATTTTTTATTTAAATTTGTTTTGATATAATAGAATAATTTTGTTTTCATTCATCTTTTACAGTAGATTTTTAAAACGTTCTTAAATCTGGTTTCCTTTTAGAAAGAAAAATTACTGAATTTTGTATAATTGATGAAAATTGAGTGATTTTTTTTCTTTTAATTTCTTTTGATAAAATATAATAATTTTGTATTCATTCATCTTTTACAGTAGATTTTTAAAACGTTCTTAAATGTGGTTTCCTTTTAGAAAGAAAAATTACTGAATATTCAATAATTGATTAAAATAGAATGAAAATTCAATTTTTCTTTATTTAGATTTTGTTAAAATATAATAATTTCTAGAACATTCATCTCTCATAGTAGAATTGAACTATGTTCTTATATTTGGTATGTTTTCAAAAGGAAAATTAACTCATTTTGAATAATTGATAAAAAACAGTTAAAATCCAATTTGGTCTCCTTTTAGAAGAAAAACTTACTGAATTTTGTATAATTGCAGAAAATTGAGTGAAAATTTCATTTTTCTTTAAATTATTTTTGATAAAATGGAATAATTTTATGTCAATTCCTTTTTTTAGCAGATTTTTAAAACGTTCTTGAATGTGGTTGCCTTTTAGAAAGAAAAATTACTGATTTTGCAAAAATTGATAAAAATCAAGTGAAAATTCAAAATTTAATTATGTTCTTATATTTGGTCTGTTTTCACGAGGAAAATTAATGCATCTTGAATAATTGATGAAAATCCAGTGTAAATCCAATTTTTTTACATTACATTTTTGACTCATTCACGTTTGAAAGTAGATTTTTATATTTGATTTCTTTTTGCAGTAAATAAATGAAAATCTAATTAAAATTAAATTATTTTATTAAATTTATAATAGAATACTTTCATTTTCATTCATCTTTCATAGTAAATTTTTACTCCGTTTTTGTATTTGTACAATGAGTGATTTTTTAATAATTGATGAAAATCGAGTAAGATTTAAATTTAGTTTTATATATTTTCTTGATATAATACTAGCTTTTATAGTTTTATTTTGTTAGGACATTGACTTTTCTCGTATGTGATCTAATTTTACTAGGACAATGACTGAATATTGAATAATTAATGAAAAACAGAGTGGAACTATTAAATCAATAAACGCGGTGCAGTTCAGAAACAGTAAATAATTTATAGACTTGCCACCGGAAAATTATTATTGTTCGAAGTTTGCGGTATAACGTATTTTGACCAATACCGCTTAATGCATGTAATTACGAACAAGTTACATAATGCCACGTTTCGGCATTCGAAACAATTAAACTAATTAAGAATTGAAATGCAATTTAAAAAGAAATAACAAGAAAAAAAAATGTGTTAGCGTAATATGGAAATTTTGTATTTAAGTGCACCTGGTTTTCTCAATATTTAATGCTGCTGCTGTTATAAAAAAAAAGAGAGCACTGATTCGAGCTCGGCCTAAACTGGTAATAAATTAAACGCACAGCATAAATAAACATAAGATCCCAGACGTGATTTGCGTACGATCGTGCAGTAGTCTGAAGTTGTTCGGAGCACCTGTTAAGGTGTGGAATTTGCTTGAGCTACTCCCACGCAAACGACATTCGACTCAGAAGAAACGCTACAAATGAATGACACACTTTGTTCTCTAACGGCCTCTAAATGAATACAAGGAGGAGAAGAAAACGAAGCAAAGAAAAGGGAACGGCAATAGAGAGAAACCGCAACGAGACGCACGAATTTGCGACTACAATAGATTTCTGCGGAGATGGAAATTTATTTATGTACTTGCAAGAAAATAATGTATTTATCAAAGCATCTTCAACAACTTTCACCTTGAAGAAAATTATATGGTTTTCTATTATATGTTAATTATACGAATTGATTCTCATAAGCAACTTTGTATTTAATTATTGTCGATTTTTTTGACAGATCACACAAAACTTTATATATACTCATTTTGAAGCCTACACATTTCTATTTAAGTCAATTATTCAATGATAGATGAGATGTGTATAGTTATCAAGTAATATGACTAAATGTAGAGATACTTCTTCTTTAAGGTTAAAAAAATAATTCTTCAATGCATTTAAACCATCAATGTCACAATATGTCTTTAATGTCTTTATATTTAGCTTTAATTGTATTATTCAATTAAGTATTACTTCAAAACGTAAAGATATCAAATTTTAAAGGAAAAATCAATACTTTTTTTTAAGGTTGGACAGCCTTCAAATGTCAATTATTTCAATCTATAGTATTTTTAAAGCTTATATATTTATATTAAAAACGTTTGCTCAATAATCGCTGTAGTTTGTAAATTTATCAAGTAGTCAAAACAATGTTTTTTTTTATGTTTTAAAAATAGTTTTTCCAACTTTGAAAGCTTATTACACTTAAACTATGAAGGCCATAAATATAATTTACACTCATGTTGAAGCCTATATATTTAGCTTTTATTCGGTTATTCAATGGTCGCTCTGCTATTCATACTTATTGAGTAATACTTCAAAATGTAAAGATACTTCATTTTCAAGGATAAAAAAAATAGTTTTTTTATAGTTTGACAACCTGTCGTAAGAAAGCTATAAATGTCAATTATTTGAATCTATAGTATTTTTAAAGCCTAAATATTTATATTTAAAAAATTTGCTCAATAATCGCTGTAATTTGTAAATATATCAAGTAGTAAAGACAATGTTTCTTCGATGTTCAAAAAATAGTTTTTCCAACTTTAAAGGCTTATTACATTTAAACTATGAAGGCCACAACTATACTTTATACTCATTTTGAAGCCTATATATTTAGCATTAATTGGATTATTCAATGGTCGCTCTGCTATTCTTACTTATTGAATAATTAATAATTAATAATTATTTTTAAAGCCTAAATATTTATATTTAAAAAGTTTGCTCAATAATCGCTGTAATTTATAAATATATCAAGTAGTAAAGACAATGTTTCTTCGATGTTTAAAAAATAGTTTTTCCAACTTTGAAAGCTTATTACATTTAAACTATAAAGGCCACAACTATACTTTATACTCATTTTGAAGCCTATATATTTAGCTTTAATTCGGTTATTTGATGGTCGCTCTGCTACTTGTTCTTATTGAGTAATACAAGGTGTAAAGATTGTAGTATTAAACATTTTAAATACGACTTGGTTATTGCATCACATTTGTGAGTGGATGACTAGAAAAACTATAAATACAATTCTAATTATGCATGTTTATACCTGTTATTTCCTATAGTTTTAGCATAAATTTGCATATTTACTATGCAATTCATCGTTTTTTTATGTAAACATTAAATAATTCATACCTAATTTTATTGAAAACATAATCTAGAAAGTTGTGCTGGACCATAAATCCTCTCGTCGTATCATTTTCTTTTCTCTGTTCTCTCTTAATATAAAAATCGAGTTTTATTAGCGCCGCCGCCTCCTGCCACCTTTGCCTTTTACAAATTCCGACTTTCTCTCTTTATAAAGTCACCGCAGTCGTCCATAAATTCCATCGAAACGAACCAAGGCTCTTCCAACCACAAGAATTCACCTGTGCGAATGCATCATTAGCCATTCAATTGTTCCCCTGCTATGCGTTTTTTTCTCGCCGCTTTTCCCTTCCACCAATGCAAAAACGATTCGATCATTCGTAGATTGAATCGCAACTGAGAAACAGGTGACAACAAAAAAAAAATGAAGTTCCTTCTAATTGTTACGCTTCTGACGCTCTTTTCGGTGTCCCAAACCCATCCGACTTCCTACAAACTGAACGAGCATCAAGTCTTGGAAGCCGGTAAAGTATAATCAGTGCAAACGTTTACAAAGATCTGAATAACAGTTGTTTTGGAAACACAGATTTGGTTCCGGTTTCTTCAACAGTCATCCCGTTACCAATCTACCAAGTTGGATTTGGGCTGACTTTTTCTGGAAGCGAGAAGAAGCACAGCAAACCGGTTGGACCAATTGGATTAATCACTTCCGGTTTGTACACGCTTAATTTTGGATGTTAAGGTTTGTTGTGATTTTGTTTTTTCTTTTGTAGCTAACAAAAAGAAGTATTATGGAAAGAAGGCTTCGGAAGATGATGTAATCACTATTGTGAAGGAAGTGAAGGACAGTGATTAAATTAGCAATGAAGTGAAAGTCTAATCAAAATTAATTAAAGTTACCAAGATTGCGGGAAGAGCTTAATAATAAATAATATTATATATGTGTGTAAGTTAAACAGTGGTTCTGATGTAAGAACAAACAACAACAAAAAAATCTATTTAAGAAAACGCGACTAATGATTAATGTTTAATCGAGGCAACAGAAGTAAAAAAGAAACTAATTTATTTGTTAATTAAGGATCGAAATTGAAATTGATGTTTGTGTAATCTTCTAATATAAATGGATAAATAAAAATTTCGGTTTTAATCATCGCGTTGTTTGTGTGTGTGCGTGTGTTTTAGTTTGATGCTCGTGCATTGCGGAATCTATTCAAGGTTCCACAGTTTTCAGGCCTCATCGATTTCACTCCGAATTTGACTTCCAAATCAATTAATTCATGTTAATGCGAGCGAAATGGTCGTAGATGCACTAACAACACCGGAGCTCCGTCGTTCCATGAATTATGGATGCACGCCTTTATGGAAATCGAATTATATTTCCTTCTACGTATTATTATTTACTCTTGTTCCTTCATATTCTTTTTTTTTTCTTCTCCGCTTGTATATATATGCCTCACTCCACTGCTTTCTGCCTGTTTTGAATAATGCAATATCCGGGTAGAAATATAATGGGAGATCAAATATGAAGAAAGAAGAAAAAAAAATGTAATTAAACCGCATATAAAAGCGAAATGCATCGAAATCTAAAGAGATTCAGCATAAATTTGAATGGTTTAATTAAAAATTCTTTACTAATTAAGATTGATAAATGTTACTAGAAACTGCATTTTTTTTAAAGAAAGTGCATCTTATTATATAAGATTAGTGTAAATTTGAAACGCAAATATTTAAACGTTGACGCCCACTGCTGTTATTTATGGATTCTTACATCACTTCGTGACTAGGTTCAAACCTTTACGTGTTTCTTGATGATCTTATAAAGTAAATTTCAAGGCTAACATTAGAAAAGGTTTTACATATTTTTTTTTTAAATAAATATTATTAATACAAGTCTCAATTAGAAAATACAAATAATAATTAAAAAAATGTGTTTATTTACATCAATTTTCATATTTTTTAATTACAATTTATTAATTTGAAAATCAATCGATTTGTGAATTATTTGTATTTTGAAATGATTTAAAATAATCTTATTAAAAAAAAAGATTTACTAGCTATTTGAGTAAACTACACTTCGTCAATTTAATATTTAAATGTAGATTTATTTATTTTATTTACACATTTTGATTGGCTAAGTTTTATGAACCTATGTCTTTCTGCTTCTTATATTAATTTAACTTATTTCTAATATTTTTCTTTATATTCTTCAAAAAAGATTGAAATTTATTAAAAATTCTCTTTTCATCTGAGAATTTTTTTTATTCAGTTCAAAGTTGTGTAAAAAATGTAAAAGTAAATTTTCCCAAAGTAACGGGAAAATTTACTAATAAAGATGCTAAATATTATTTTTATTTGAAATTATCGATTTTTTTTTACTTTAGTGATGTTTTCTTGTAGAAGAATGCCTTGTTATTAATAATAGTGCATTCAAGTAAATTTTGAGACTGACAGTCTGTCGTTTAGTTTAATTACGTAATTTGTATGGTACACAGATATGTTTTTTCTTTATGTGTTCGTTTCGAGGTATAAAGGGAAATTTGTATTTACGTTAACGAGCCAATTATATATTATGTTACATATCGGAGGATGTAGGAAGAGAGATGCAAATATGATAACAAGAGGAATAACAAAATTAAATGTATTATTACTCGCATACGGTTTGGATGCGAGAGAATCTTTGTCGTATAATAACAGTAAGTTCGGTGGGATTTTTGAATTTCTCGAAATTCTGGTATTATATAAACATGGAACGTTCATAGTCGTAGTGCACACACTTTGCGGATATTATGAGCCGGAAGTAGCGATGGCGGTTGGCTTAATTGTATATTTTACACTCGTTTAATTCTGCAAACATGTAATGGCATGAGCCGCAGAAGCAGCAGCAGTAGCGTAAGATGATTATTCCTATTTGAACAGCTCGACTTGCGGGAATTTCTTGCGGCACGCATTATTAATGTTGGCCTCATGGTGAATTCAGCGATCGAGTTGGCGTTCCGGTGGGGGCGGATGAGGTGGTTGGGTGGGGTTGGGCGAGAGACCGGCGCGAATAATCAAATATTTAGCCGCAAAAGTTAATATTATCTGTCTGGAAATAAATACATCGGGCCAAAGTTTCACTTCCTCCAGGGACGTTAGAGCCTTTACCCTCTTCACACAATAAAACTTATAGATTTGCCACCATCCAAGTGTCTAAAACTTTGCCCTTCCCCATCCACCGAATCCAGAACATTCACACACAGACACATACGAACAACATCGGATCGCAGTAGAAGAAACAGTGATGGAAATGGACCGTCAACTTAGAATTGAAGTTGGCTACTTACAACGCAACATTTACCAAGTAATTTATCAAAAATTGGCTTCAATGAAAAGTAGCCTCTATAACTCATTTCGTAAGTACAGGTACAGTTCCGTTCCGAAGTGATGTTCGTAAGATGAATTTGTTCGTAAGTCGGGGGAATTTTAAAAATTTACTTATCTTACTTACCATACTTTCTCATGGTTTTTACTTTTATATATGTTAAATTCTGTATTAATGACGGCATAAATTTGAAAAATTAATTAAAATAAAGAAAATACTTACTTACAAATACTTTTCAATGTAGACATCACAATTATTTAATAAAAAAAACGACAAATGAAACAATTGCAACAAAACATATATTATATTTTATATATTAAAGAAATTGTCAATTTTTGTTTGGACAGTTAATTTTTTTTATCACTATATATCTCCTTGTAACAAGTTAGAGCTTTTAGAATTTTGTTCGTAAGTCGGGGGATACCTGTAGTTGACATTTGACGTTTGTTACCATTTTTTTGACATATCATGACATTTCATCATGGATGAAAACTTAACCTCGACAAACTATAATATAAAAAATCCTAACTTGACTTCAATTATCATAACCTCCCATAACCTTAAATAACAATATATAAATAAACTACGAAATATTCTATGAAAAAAAAAATAAATAATTACTTCAATGTGCGTTAACAGTAGTCAATCAAAAAGTGTCAAATTTTATTCCAAATTATTGCACTTTCATAAATGTGTGTTATGTAAAAGTTCAAATTGAATAAAAGAGATAAAATTAAAAAAAATAATTTGTTTTAATTAACTGAAATAAACTAATAATTTCATCAATTCGAATCAAAATACAGAAACAAATATTTCACATTACAAAATCCAGTTATTTTTTAAATTTTATACTATATTAAACTTCTTATTTATTTCATTCTTTATTATGTTTTTGATATTTAACACTACAATAAATATAACTTTTTTTTCAAAATATTTTACAGAGCAGTTTGGAAAAACCGCAGCAACGTTTTCACGTTTTTCCGCCTCGCGAATTCCGTGCACGTTTTACGACCTTGCTCCCTAATATTATTTAAACATTGTGTATTACACCTACGACGACGAATAAAAGTCAATTTCGAAAAACGGAACTTTCTAAAATAACATCAACTTTACCACAATATTGCATTTCGTAAAGTTAATAATAACAGTATTTATAGATATTTATAGCTTTAAAAACATTAAGTTTAAAGTTTTTAGATGCTGAATTTCGTTTATAATTTATTGACAGAGTATACAGTTGGTCAATATCCTTTTTTTATGGTGTGGCTATTGAGAGGAAGGACACTTAACTCTCTCGCTCCCCCCTTTCTAAATCGAATTACGGAATAATAGTTGAAAATTGGTGCTTCGCCGTCTTCGGGCTATAAAAAAAAGTACACTTAAATTCATGAAGAAATGCATTTTTGTTTAGACGAACCCATATGTGATAGTAGTAAAAATAAGTTATATTTCTATAAGAATTAATTAGTTTACTATTATCATATATTCAATTTTTATTAATGAAAAACGATGTTTTTTTGTTATAGTTAAGCAACGGAAAATACTTGAATGGGATGACTTTTTTTTTGTTCAATTATTAAGAAATTTACAGTATTCAATATATTCTCTATATTAATATATAATTATCTAGTGTTAATGAAACTAGTTATTAATTACTTTATGAAACCTGCAAGAAAAAAGTTGTTGTGTCAGAAAAAATACAAAGTTTTATCAAAACTAAGCACAGGAGAAAAGTAAAACAAAAAAAATAAATAAAATAATAACAGAAGTAATATAGGAAAAGTTTCGTAAGTGTTCTAATCCTAATTTACTTGAAGCTCGACGCGCAAGTTTCATTAAAGTTATTTTTCCTGCATCCTGTGTACTTTACTAAAAGCATTCCATTCCCCGTGTTTCGCTTTGCCTCTAATTAATATCGAAAGAAATACACTTTGTTTTCTACCAATAAAACTTCGCTCGCAGAATAATAATATCTATCTAATATCTAAAGTAGGATAACTATAACAACTTACTTTGTGAAATTAAACGAAAACCTAACTAAAATTAATATTATATATTATGCTGAAATTAAATTTCAATATATAAATTTATGAGCTTCTTTGATTCCAATTTTTAGTTTCATTTCTTTTTTATGAAAATATTGGAAATTTTTGTTATAAAAAAAATATAATTATGTAAAAAAAGTAATACGAAACTAAATTTTATATTTTTTTTTATATAATTTATAAAAAAATAATTTTAGATTCAAACCGAATTGCTTTTCTTGATGTTCTCTTATAATGAGAATTTTATTGAAATGTCTTTGTTAATAAAAAATAAAGTAAATTTATTGCAAAGTGAAAGAGTGAGGTAATAAAATATTTCTCATTTAAAGTTTCGCCATAAAAAAAGGTGTTTTAATTTCGCGCAAATATTCAACATTTCCATACACATCTACGCGTTTATTACGATAGAAAGATTTTTCAAGAGTTTGGAATGAAGACGGCTTTCATCGTGTTGCTAATTTCACATATTTTAAGCATTTGTAGCTCTTTGAATTAGTAACGAAAACGTTTACGACTGTCGTTGACAACTTTATGATCAGAGACACAGAGCTAATAAATTCTCTATTCTGAAGTACAAACAAAATGGAAGAATAATCCCGGAACACCTCCTCCGTTTCGAGAGTACAAAAAAAAAACGAAGAATGAAATGGCGAGAGATTAATGGATTTGGAGCAGAACTGCGGCAATTTCCGGTGTTTGCATAAAGCGGCTTAATGCTAAATTAATTGGCTTCGTCGTCATTCGGCGGTAAGTCACGTAACTCGGACTTAGTGTGTACATACATAAAGGCTGTGAAAGGCCTTATCGGTTTCTATTAATATTAACGCGCTGAAAACGAGACGATGAAGTAAAAAAGAGAGAGAAATAAATAGAAAATAAAATGGCAAATGTGTTATATGACCTAGCAAATTAAATAATTTCCTCATTTTATTTCACCCGAGTAATTAGACTTGTACAGCCCTATGTTTTTTTTTCTTCTTTCATTTTAAATTGCATTGATAAAAAAAAGTATAGGTGATATGCATACACGCACGTGATTATTTTCGACGTAAACAGCTTTCCGCAATTTTCCTCGTTCCATTCTTTGTTTTGTTTGTTGTTGCTGCTGCAAACAGCATTAATAAAGAATAGTAATGTACGATGTAACGATAGTAAAATGAAAAGTTTATGCTTGCGTATTTATATCGGTCGAATTTGCATTGAAATCAGAAAATATGCTGAGTTTTTTTCATCGTCATCTGGTATTGTTTTATTGTACTTAGCAATTAACCTTAAACGGTTAATCCCTTGCACTATCGCATTACTAATTCCATCTAGACAAATTGACATTTAGAGAAGTATGGATGAAATAGGTCACTTCATTATGAATGTTGTTATTAAACGTAATCTGTTGACTGTTGTGTATTGATTATCATAAAGTGGTGCAGTTTAATGATGGATTTAGTGTAATGAGATTAATTTTTAGCATTGAACTAACAATGTTACAATTTGCAAATAATGCGATTATTTCTATGGAAACTAGTAATAATTTATTAATTTAAACAATTTAACAACATAAATGCAACGCAGGTGTTTCGCAGGTGTTCAATTAAAACGCAGGTGTTCTCGCAGGTGTTAAATTATTATGCAGGTGTTCACGCAGGTGTTCAATTAAATGCAGGTTATAATAAAGATAAGATATCACTTATAATTATAAAAGAGTAGTTGCGAGTTGTGTCCTAATTTCGTCGTATAATCAGACTAAATGATAGAGTACGAATGTACACAACATATACACTATATTCAAAACAGATGAAAAAACAGAAATTAACATTTGTTTCATTAAAAAACATTATTAATTGTGTAATTATATAAATGAAATAATTGTCAATTTCTTTTAATTTAATTATTTTATATACTAAAACAATACATAAAAATATAGTTAAGCACCTTTTCTATCCAAAATATTGGTTTTAATTTAAAATTTTGTCAAAAAAGAAATAGTGACGATTGTTATGAAAAACAAAATGCTTTTTTTGTAAATTTTAATAGGAAATAAATTATTATTTATTTTGACGTCATTTTATTTGCAGTTTAAGTAATGAATAAACAATAATGAAAGAAATAAAAAATATATAAAAACTTAAATTGGAAACTAGTAATAATTTATTAATATAAACAATTTAACAACATAAATGCAACGCAGGTGCTTTTGCAGGTGTTCAATTAAAACGCAGGTGTTTTCGCAGGTGTTCACGCAGGTGTTTAATTGATACGCAGATGCTAGCGCAAATGTTCAATTAAATGCAGATTATAATAAAGGTAAAATATCACTTATAATTAGAGAAGGGTAGTTTCGAGTTGCGTCCTAATTTCGTCGTATAATCAGACTAAATGATAGAGTACGAATGTACCCACTACATATACACTAAATACAAAACAGATGAAAAAACAGAAATTAACATTTGTTTCATTAAAAAACATTATTAATTGTGTAATTATATAAATGAAATAATTGTCAATTTCTTTTAATTTAATTATTTTATATACTAAAACAATACATAAAAATATAGTTTAATTTAAAATTTTGTCAAAAAAAAAATAACAACGATTGTTATGAAAAACAAAATGCTTTTTTTGTAAATTTTAATAGGAAATAAATTATTATTTATTTTGACGTCATTTTATTTGCAGTTTAAGTAATGAATAAATAATAATGAAAGAAATAAAAAATATACAAAAACTTAAATTGGAAACTAGTAATAATTTATTAATATAAACAATTTAACAACATAAATGCAACGCAGGTGTTTTTGCAGGTGTTCAATTAAAACGCAAGTGTTCTCGCAGGTGTTAAATTATTTTGCAGGTGTTCAATTAAATGCAGGTTATAATAAATGTAGTATCTAAGTTAAAATAAATTACTAAAAATAAAACTTAAACTAAACTGACTCTGATAAACTTAGTTTGTTTAACATTACAGCATGACTACTTGTCGGCAGATCTTAGTAACTTTTTTTTATTAATTTTATCGGAAAGTGATTTACCAAAGTACCTAATAATTAATTTGCTTCTATATATTTTAGTGTTCTATAATTAATAATATACATGTAGTATCAAACTGATAGTATCGGACTCTTCAAACAATGGGTTTGTTTCGAAGGTTACCAAATATTGATATATTAATTGTAACAGGATCTTGTTGTACTTTTCAATCACGTGGGCATACAAGAAATGGCAGATTGGAAATTACGAATTCATAATATTTGCATCCACGATCCACGAAAGCTGCGACGTCACTCGGTACGAATTGATTGTTATTGTTGCTCCCCGGCATTTACGAATTCAAAAGGGAAGAGATTGGATGGGAATTTACTTAGATTATGCGTGATGCTGCGAGTTAACTGTATGTATGTATACTTTATGTAATAGTATACATGTATGTGGGGTATGTATCGTCGATGAGGGGTTTAATATTTACCGTGGAAAATTGGGTAGATCATAGGTGGCTTTGATTATTAGCACAGACAATAACAGTAGGTAAAATAAAAACGTTTCCTCGCAATTTGCTTTGTGTAAACACATGAGTGCAGATATGAATTGGTAAATGATGTGTGCTTGCAAACTCAGCCTGCGTACACACAAAATGAGAGGCAGACGATGTGGAGGAGTGCGAAGAGGATAGACGTATTGCGGTGTGCGCGACGACCGACGGAGAAGACAGAGACGGAGAAACACGGATACAGAAGAGACGATGTGATAGAGAGACAGAGAGAAAACATGTGTAATGTGAAGTGTGTACTTGTAGATAGAGAGCGAGCGGTTTGAAGTTTGAAGTCTCGACTTCACTTCATTTGCTTGGTGATATTGCGAATGTTCTATTAATATTAAATTAAGGCCGCCTGTATTATAGCTAACATCTCTCTTCCTCCATCTGCATCCACTACTACTTTCTCTCTCTCTCTCTCTTCCATCCATTCACTACATGCAATTTCAATCTATCTCTCTCTGTCTTACGCACGCAGTTCGCATCCCATTCACACATGCAAGGCTACGGAAACCTCTAAACCCGGCGCCTCCACTCATTCCATAACCGGTTCTCCTCTGTTTCAGTCGGAGCGCAACCCTATTTGTTTTCTGTGCAAAAGGATTCCCTTCTGTACATAAAGACTGTGTTTGAATTTCAATTCGAGTGCAATATTTACCTCTTTCCACACTTACTCTCTCCATCTCTTTCACCGCGACGGCTTTTAAATTACACAACAGCTTCGCAAGAGGTATTATATGTGACGCTCTTGCACAAAAATAAATAATATGTAATTTTTCGATTGAGTTCACAACGTTTTTCCGACTGCATTTAACGGCGAATTAATTAGCTCTATATTTCGTGTGTGAATGTACTTCACTTTGCATTTGATATCACTTATAATTAGAGAAGGGTAGTTGCGAGTTGCGTCCTAATTTTGTCGTATAATCAGACTAAATGATAGAATACAAATGTACCCACTACATATACACCAAATTCAAAACAGATAAAAAAACACAAATTAACATTTGCTTCATTAAAAAAACATTATTAATTGTGTAATTATATAAATGAAATAATTGACAATTTCTTTTAATTAAATGGTTTTATATACTAAAACAATACATAAAAATATAGTTAATTTTGGTTTTAATTTAAAATTTTGTCAAAAATGAAATAATGACAATTATTATGAAAAACAAATTTTTTTTTGTAAATTTTAATAGGAAATATTATTTTTTTTGCAGTCTAAGTAATGAATAAATAATAATGAGAAAAATCAATATGTATTCTAATATACAAAAACTTAATTTATTTAATATATTTAGTTTGTTACATTTTTAAAAAGATAATTTGTAATTTTTTTTTGAGCTCAGGTAAATATAATTACGCTATGAATATGAAGGTGGAAATTCAATTAGAGAGTGGAAAAAAATGAAGGTAAACGTATATTAAATTAGAGGTCAGTGTGTGAGGTTTTCAAGTGGATTGCTATGTTTTAATAATTGGCGAAATGTAAATTTTCAGAAATATAATCCACTTCTGTACGTGTGTTTATGTACGAGCAACGTGAGATTTTGTAGCAGAAATAATTACATTAAATAGAGCGGAAACACCACCACCATTCAGTATTCCATCAGTATTTTTTAGTTATAAAAAAAAGATGAAACAATTTAAAGTGAAAAATTTAGTTAATTTTTATTTAGATTAATCTTAAGATATTTTAAGTTTTAATTTAATAATAAATAGATGACGAGCGGCGGATTTATCCGCCCAAATATAGTTCTTAGATGCGCCACTGATGTTTAGCAAAAGAATAGTTAAAAATGCTTAGGTAAATGATTAAATATTGGTTTATAATTATTATAAAAAGTAAATTTTTATATAATGAATAACCGAAAGAAAAAATGTAATTAATGTGAAAACATATACTTTTTTTTAATAAGAAAACAACTAAAAGAAACAGAAACTAAACGATTCGAGTAAATATGAAAGATATTAGTAATTATATAGACTTAAGTAAAATCTTCAGTACATACAAATCAAGGCAATTATTATGTAATTATTTTCCCATACAATATAAAAAAAATATTAATGATGACAAATGTGATTGAAATAGTCTGTGATATATCTACAGTTATTTTTTTTGATGATCATTAGATATATTATTATGTTTTTTTGTCAATTACATGATTATTTCTGTTTCTATTGATAGCTTTAATAAGCGGTAATAAATATGATCGATATTCCTTGATCTATTCTCGAATTAGGGTAAATCGGAATATACAATTACTTTATATTATGGTTAGAAGATATTTTATTCACCCTAATAATATATTTAATAATCATTAGTCAAACTATGTAGGATATATTTAATGGCGTCCTCGATTATAAATTATACATGCAGATGATTAATATTCATGCTTAAATCGTCTCTAAAGCTTGTGCATTAATTGAACTAGTTAATTCCTAAATATTAAAAATAATAGTAATATTGTATTTGTACTGAAATATGGAAATTATATTAAATTTAAAGAAAATTCTTTATATATTTGTAATAATTAGTGTTTCATAACGTTTTATCCACGTGACCTAAAATATTTGTTTGCAGTTATACTGCGACCCAATTGCTAAGACTATCTCACCAGTTCTTGGCTTTGACACAAGGTGACAGCTGTCAATTTTGGTTATTTAAAAAAAAATGAGCGTAATCAAGTATTTTATATTATCAATAAAATAAAATTTGTTAGATTTAGTTTATAGTTTTATTGATAATTGATTTTTTATTGAATTAAGAAAACTTTTTTTATAATTTATTTGTTTAAATTTAATACTGAACAAAATCTTATCTTAAAATTTGGAACATTATACATAATTATCAGAAACTGATTAAGTCATTAATTTAACTATTAATTAGTCATCACTCATTTTATTTAACTGTAATTATGGCCAAATTAGTAATTAAATGAAATATTAATGCTTTATAACCTCTTCATACTTTTTAATTGGAAAACATTGGTAAGTTATAAACCTTTTTTTGAACTTTTTCAATGTAGGTTTTATTAAAATTAAATATTAGAGTTTCACATATTACAAAAGCGAAAAATTACAAGTATCTAAAAGAAAATATTATATTCGTTTTCTCTTATTTTTTTATGAGATCTAAAGGCCCGAAGTTCGCACTTTGCGTAGCTCTGATATCAAATATGAGAATTGATTAGAAAGGAAAGTGGAGCAAAAAGAAGATGCATAGAAGAAATAATGTAGTCGGCTGCGGCGTCGTCTGAGGGTATGGAAGGAGGAAGAAAAGTAGAACGAGGGAGAAATAATATATTCGACGTAACATAATAATAATCAATTTTGCATGATGTATGCGAATTTGCAAACATATTGAATAATAAATTCGGCACCGGCTGAAAGTCCTCCGGGGCACGGCGTAATGTATCCACGTCTGAAAAATATAAATGCATTAACCAATCAACTCCGCTTCCCTCCATTAAACACGATATAAATAAAAACATCCGACCTGCGGGGATCTGCAGTAGGTGGCTGGATGGGTGGGTTTTTGCGCTGAAGGGCTGGAGTTTCGGGAAATGGCATTAAAAACATATGCACGTAGAACGCCGGACCGGGGATTGCTAAGTGCGTTCGTATTTAGTTTCGACGCAAAGCTTTTAATTTCCAATTTTTCTGTTTTACGTTCATACATATATAGAAATAAATATATATATTTTTTTAATTTCGTCGTATTGTTGTTACTTTTATGCAGCTGCTAACTACATCACATTCCAATTACTCGAATCCATTAGATCATTCGCCCCGGGGCGGCTGAAAATAATTTCCGAAAATATACATAGTGGCTCAATTGAACTGCAACCAACTTAAAACTTCTATAACTTTTGAACCGTTGGTAATGTTGTGTCCATATTTCTCCTAATCATAGCTGATTTTATTGTTTACAAGCCTGCGGAAGCATTTGCACCTCAGTTTTTTGAAAAAAAAGTTATCAATGAGGGAATTCAAACGTAATAGTGTGATAGCCCAATATTTTAACGGAAAACCAAAAGTAGCTATTGTTAGAGCACTCGAACACTTTAATGTGAATAAATCTTTCGTATCTGGAATCATAACACGCTATTTTGGTGGTTGGAAAAAAACTACATCTGTGGTAGAAGTAGTTCGGAAACTTAGGCTCGAATTGAATGAAATCCGCTACGCAGTGGAAGATCGAACTCAAATTGAAGCCTTACAAGTTCCAAAAAGGACAAAATCTCACCAATGTTAAAAACAAAACTAGGTTCCGTAAACTAGGCTAGAAAACTAGGAATGAGCTGTTGCGCTTGCACGAATGCAGCCAATTGCCAAATACAGTCTCAAAAATTCTCAATTGAGAAATTCGTAAATAACAAAAATGATCGAATTTACTTAGAAGAGAAAACAAACGAAAATGTAGACATTCGAATGACAACAAGAAGTCAAGTACTACCAATTGTGGTAGTTAGAGAAGCTGTGACAGTCGTTGTCGCTCTTCGTTGGTGTTTTTGAACCGTGGCGTCAAGGTTAATGCGAATATCTAATACGAAAAAGTTTTGGAAGCCGTGGGCAACCAAACATTTCAGTCAGAAAAAGAGGACGTTTCAAGAAGATTCTGCACCATCACACAAAGCAACTGAAAACCAACAATGACCGAAAGACAACGTTCTACACTTCATTTCGACCGCATAGTTGCCTCCACTGTGACCAGATGCAAATCCGCTCGACTTCTCGATATTGGTCATTTTACAGGCTAATGTCAGCACTAAAATATACCAGAGTGTTAATGTGTTCAATAAAACCATTCTTCATGAATAGAGGAAGATTGTGTAACTGCCCACATCGAAAATTTGAAAATTTTAATTATTTTCCAACAATTTTCTTGCTTGTGGTTCAATACAATCCAATTTCAAATAAAAAAATACAGCGTTGTGAAAAGTTGCAGTTCAATTGGACCACCCTGTATGTATGTAAAATTTAAAAAAGTAAAAATAAAACTAGTAATAAAAAATAATAATATGGAACACAACAATAAAGCATTCGCGATTTTCAATAATGCATTTTCAGGCGAATAGAATTCGCGTTTATTGAAAAAAAAAATGATTTTCTCTGCAGTTTCCATGCCGTAAGCCTTTATTTTATTCAGCAGTAAGTTTTTTGTGTTTCACGAATTGTATAAAGCAAATTTAAAATAATCATAATTAAAAGGCAGCGCATTCCGATTTTATTTGAAACAGGTTAAAGTGGAAATATCAATAGCCTTTTGTTAATTGAAATTATGTAAAATTATTTATTTCATTTACTTAAATAATAAATATATTTATTGAAACAGAACTATTGACCATAGGTCTTTTTGCTATTCATTTAATTTATTTAATTAACATTAATGACTAATTAATTAAATTAAGATCAAAATATTTATGTCCTATTTCTTATACTATTGATTATTGATTTTGGATATTTTTTTTTAAATCTCAAATAATGTTTTTATATATAATTTTGATTGTCAATAAATTTGAAACAAAACAAAGTATTGATTGTTTTCGCGATCGCAGCCACCACCGTCGCCAATTTATCATGACTCATAATTCACGATTACGTGAGGATTTGTTTAGTGTTTGTGCGTTTTCGTAACCATATAAGGTTTATCGTTTGCAACAGTCGAGATTCTTCGTGACGTAGATCGGACATTTTCGTAAACATAAAAATGCAAATTTGCGAAACGCACCTGCGTTTGCATCTGTAGATAACTCATCGTTTCTCAGAACAGGTGTTTTCATAACCACGAATTTTTAACAATTTCCCAAATTTTATTACTTTCTTATCGAATATATAAATATTTTAGCGCATTTAATTTCATTAAAATATATTTAATATTATAAAAAGCGAAAAATTAAAAATTATACACTAAAGTTTTAAATTTATTTATATATTTTCCCTATAGAAACAAGCCTTGAAAAGTAGATTACACCAGGCGCATCCAATAATTTTCTTATTATTTTTAGATATTTTATTTTATAATTACATAAGCAATAAGTTCTGTTACAATAGTATATCTTATTTATTTTTATTCTAATAAAGTTTTTAATTTATATATAAATTTATATTTTTTTCTGAAAAGCTACGATGAGTCATCTACAGGTGCAAACGCAGGTGCGTTTCGTAAATTTGCATTTCTATGTTTACTAAAACGTCCGATCTACGTCACGATGAATCTCGGCTGATGCGAACATTAAAACTACTGCGTTTTATATAATTTTTATTTATTAGTTAATAATTTATAGAAATTAAAATGTGTAAAGTAATTTTTTTTAAATTCTGTCCTCAAAGGTTTAAAAGCCCGAGAATCTTGATGTATCATAAAAATATCTTGTTTATATATTTAAAACTAAATAAATTCTGAATATGTAAATAAAATAAATTATGATGATTTAGTAACTATAATAGTCACAGAGACTAACCAATATGCCAATAATAAATAAGTGAATTTACTGTTTGCAATAATCTATATTCATAATAAAGTGAAATTCAGCAATAAGAAAATTGGAAAAATATGGACACTCTCTTACAAAACAATTGTTAAGTTAAACTGTTAACCAGGCGCATCCACCAATTAATAGATATTTTATTTTATAATTACATAAGCGATAAAGATCTATTTCAAAAGTATATCTTATTTATTTAAACAATTGTTAAGTTAAGTGTACCTGGCCTGGCACATCCATCAATTATTACTTTCTTTTTATGTTTTTAATTACCAAATATATAATTATACAATGATATTTCTTAATGAAATAATTACAAACATTATATATACGCATTATTTAAGAATTGGTTTCGCGTTCGCAGTTGTAGCTGTGACGAAGAAGCGAGAAATTATATAAAACGCAGTAGTTTTAATCTTCGCATCGACCGAGATTCATCGTGACGTAGATCGGACGTTTTCGTAAACACAGAAATGATTGCTTCAATTTGCAACAACAAATATACGAAACGCACCTGCGTTTGCACCTGCAGATGACTCATCGTAGCTTACCAGAACAGGTGTACCAAGCACGTGTTTTTAACAATTTCCCAATGTTTATTACTTTCTTATCAAGTTCATTTAATACTGTAATAATTTTACTACTTGTTTTTATTAATTTAATCAAAAAAATATATGTAATTATATTCTAACACTTAATTATTTTTATTTTATATTTGTTTATATCTGATTTTTTCAATTAATTTTATTATTTTATTGTAATAATTGTTATTAGATAAGTTTTATTTAGACTTTTCATATCTACATAAGTCTATTTATTTGTAGTCATTAAAAAAATATTTTTTATATAATTTTTTTTTTGTTTACAGTGAAAATTGAGATAATTTCAGAAATGTTCTATATTACATAGTATATCTATTGAAAAAGGATTTTCGTTAAAATAATACGCTTTAGTTATAAGACCAATATTTATAGGATTAAAATTGGAATAATTAAATTAAGGACCGAAAACGCATTAAACGCTAATCTGCTCGCATCCCAATAAATCGAAGCCTTTGGGACGATAATAGATTCCTAGATTAAAATGGTCGAACGACGTTCAAACGCACACCGTCCCAGAAGGTTATCATCATTCAAAGGATCTATTAGCCAATTTAACATAGAATTACCTACCTACATCCTCCATCCAATTCAGCCATCCATTCTCCCATGACAACTCGCATCTTCCTTACTAATACGTATGAATTATTTAGTAATTTCCTCTAAACTCTGCAACAAAATAAATGAGAATTCAGTTTCCACTTCTAAATTAATCAATTTATTCATAGATTTTTATTTTGAATCAAAAAGAAACTCATAAATATTAAAATTTTACTTTTAGTGTAAACTCTTGGAGCAATTATTTTGGTTTCTAAATAAATCTACCAAAGTACAATTTTTTATTCTTAATTTTTGTGTATTAATTCTCAATATTCACAAAAACCCATTTAAATTACAAACAATTCTTTCAAACAAGTTTTTTAGTAGTAGTTTGTAAATTCAATTTACAATTATCATTCAAAAATTGTTACATATACTTTTGTTGGTCACAAAACAAGATGCTTTGGTAATTAATAGTTAATTGCCATTACTTTAATAATGTATTATTAATCTAATTTTATAAATACTCAATATAAATTTATTACCAATTTAAACAAAGATTAAATCTTCCAAAGTTTATACCATTTTTTTGTAGTAGAAAAGTCAATTAACTTTATAATTTTTATTCATTTTAGTTGGACAATAATAATGCTAATATTAGGTACACAATTCATGTGTTTCTTTTATTCGAAAATACTGAAACTCATTTTGGAAATACTCAATGTATACTTTTTACTAACAATTATTCATAAAAGTCTCTAAGATATCTAAAGTAGTAGCATTCGAATCTCCATTTTAATTTGTATGAATTATTTATTCATTTCTCTTTGCACAGATGAAAAGTAAATAAAATAATAATAATTATGAAAGAGAATTTTACACACAAACAATGTTTTTTTTGAAAAAAAAAAAACTTGAGAAATTCTTATTAACAATTGCTCATCCAAGTCTCTAAAATATCTAAAGTAGTAGCATTCGAATCTCCCTTCTAATTTGTATGTATTATTTATTAATTTCTCCTTGCAAAAATGAAAAGTAAATAAAATAATAATAATTATGAAAGAGAATTTTAGACACAAATGATGATTTTTCTGAAAAAAAAAACTTGAGAAATACTCAATGTACACTTCTTATTAACAATTGCTCATCCAAGTCTCTAAGATATCCAAAGTAGTATCATTCGAATCTCCCTTCTAATTTGTATGAATTATTTATTAATTTCTCCTTGCAAAGATGAAAAGTAAATAAAATAATAATAATTACGAAAGGGAGAAAAAAGGAGTAGCGCAAGCAGCTGATGGCCTGGGCCCTTTTTGGTAATTAATATATGAGATCAAAGAAGCGGAGGCCGGAATTTAATTAAAATTTTCTTAAAAACAAATAATTTTAATTATTTCTCTCTCTCTCTTTCTCCCTTTCACTGCTCATCCTTCTTCTTCTCTGCTCTCACTCCACCATTCATTTCACATTCACAAACAACGTCGGTCCTCTGTTTTGTATTACTGAATATCCAACGACGCATCAAGTATTAATGCGTAATTGCATAATCAATATCGTATGTGGAGACAACGACAACAAAACAAAAATATATAATAGTAATAATACTTAATGATTATTGTCCAGACGGAAAAGTAATTTTCTATAATGCTTTATATCAATATACATCTATTACATTATTATTTTTTTCTTGTTTTGGATTTTTTTTCATTATTAAGTACTTTGTTAATGCAAGTTTTATACGAAACTTGCTTTTGTAATTTAGTATAATACATGCAGTGCAAACTTTACCCGAAACTTCCTGATTAATTGGAAGACTCACTGTGCTGCGTTTAACCGCACCCTTCGATAAAGGCAACTGTTTTAGGTAAACAGGTGCGTGAATATATGAATATGAGAGGTGACTTTAATCTGTACTATAGTTAATTTTATGTAAAGGTATCATCATAATCAACATCAACATTAACAATGTTTATGTGTTGCTCTTGTTGATTAACGAATTAACGTTTTTATAATAACAAATTTTATTAACTTATAACATTTATTTAAAAAAAAAACAGGTAATCTAGGAAGTAATTTTAAAGAAAGGAATCATCCTTCTCTCAACAAAAATTTCTAATTTGACTTCATGAAATTATTTTTCTTGAAAAGATAATCTCTAGATTTAAAATTAATTTTTGTACTATTGTTCTTGTTAATGATTTAATTTCATAAATTTTGTAAATTGTCATAAAAAAATGTTACTACTTTGTTCATTGAAGTTAGGTAAGTTTTTATATAATACTATGGACTATACAATTTTATTAATACAGTGATTTTCGTCTAAGAAAATAAGAATTAAAAAAAAAACTGAAACCAATTACATAATCCAATTGATTCAGACATTTTAAAATGATCATGAATTTCAGGATTTTTTTTTTCAATTTTTTGTAATCTGTCATAAAAGAAGCGTTACTATTTTATATTACCGGTGATCTTTCCTCATTGAGGTTATATAAGTATTTTTTTAATAGTAATGTAGTAAGGACTACAAAATTTCATGAACTTATTTTAATCACAATGATTTAGTAGTAAAATTATGATAAAAATTAATAATCAAAATATATTTTCTGATAAAAAAAACAGATAATCTATAAAGTAATTTTAAAGAAAGGAATCATCTCAATCCTCTCAACAAAACTTTTTAATTTGATTTCATTTTAATTTTCTTGTTAATGATTTAATTTTACAAATTTCAGCAATTTTCTAAATTGTCATAAAAGAAGTGTTACTATTTTATTGTACCGGTGTTCTTTGTTCATTGAGGTTAGGTAAGTTTTTATTTAATTATAATATTGTGTGGACTATAAAATTTTATAAACTTATACAATAATACAGTGATTTTCTTCTAAGAAAATAAGAATTTTTAAGAAACTGAAACCAATTACATAATCTAATTGATTCAGACATTTTAAAATAATCATGAATTTCAGGATCTTCTTTTTCATTTTTTTGTAAACTGTCATAAAAGAAGCGTTACTATTTTATTTTACCGGTGATCTTTGCTCATTGAGGTTATGTAAGTATTTTTTTAATAGTAATGTAGTATGGACTACAAAATTTCATGAACTTACTTTAATCACAATGATTTAGTAGTAAAATTATGATAAAAATTAATAATCAAAATATATTTTCTGATAAAAAAAACAGATAATCTATAAAGTAATTTTAAAGAAAGGAATCATCTCTATCCTCTCAACAAAACTTTTTAATTTGACTTCATTTTAATTTTATTGTTAATGATTTAATTTCACAAATTTCAGCAATTTTCTAAATTTTGTAAATTGTCATAAATGAAGTGTTACTATTTTATTTTAGCGGTGTTCTTTGTTCATTGATGTTAGGTAAGTTTTTATTTAATACTAATATTGTATGGACTATAAAATTTTGTAAACTTATGTAATAATACAGTAATTTTCTCCTAAGAAAATAAGAATTTTTAGAGAATTTAATCCAATTACATAATCCAATTGATTCATACATTTTAAAATGATCATGAAGAAATTTTATTTTACCGGTGATCTTTACTCATTGAAGTATTTTTGTAATAGTAATTTAATACGGACTATAAAATTTTATAAACTTATTTTAATCATACTGATTTAGTAGTAAAAATATGATAAAAATTAATAATCAAAATATATTTTCGTAAAAAAAATATAATTATTCATATGAATAGAAGACATTGTCGTCTATTTAGACAATTTTATAGCTTATCATAAAAGAAACGTAACATTTTCACTTTTCTTTTAAAACTTTATTCAGTTATAAAAAAAAAAACGATATATCAAAATGTAATGGAAAATGTGTTTTTGGAAATTTCATATTTAAGAAAATGCATTAAAAATTCTACGTTGATAACACAGCACAATCAAATTTAATTATTTTAAGTATTTTGCTTCTCAAGAATTGCGTTTATCTTTAGTCCAAGAAAAAAAGACTAAACACGTGCCTTTTTCTTTTCTTTTTTCCATGCTTCTCGGAAGTTTGTTAAGGCTTCTTGTTAACGAGACATTTCTGGTAGATCCATTCCATTCACCCTGTCCATTTATATAATCTTATCGGTTTTCCTTATCTATTTTTCCCCCTCTTGAATTCAATGTGACTAAGTGATTTTCTCCACACTTTTCCCCCAGTGTTTGCACATTTTTTTTACGTCCTGTTATTTCTTCTGTCAATCCTGTTCGATTTATTTCTCCTTCGTTTTTTTGTTATTTATATACTTTGTACCGCAACCTCACCTCTAATTATAACATCGATTGTTCAGCCAAAAATAACACACAAAAAAAAGCTATTTTTAAATTTGGAAATACGTCTGTTTAAAAGAAAAATTATAATGATTTTTAATATATTTTTTTATGTGAATAGTACATTTTGTATTGTGTAAACTGTAGAAATTTAATTGAAAAAATGTGGTAATTTTTCTTTATTAATAATTTATTTCGCATTGTTCATGTTCATAGCGAGTTTTATAATAAATATTGCATTTCTGATGTTTGTTTTGCTTTGTTTCCGTTCCGTTTGTTTAATTATGATAAATTATGTATATTTTTTCTTTGAAATTGCCAACGTTAATTATTTTAAATAAATTATTAAATATAATAATTGCATGTGAACCGAGTGAAACGTATGCAAAGCAGAAAGTTTTATATATTTCTTTTTTTTATGGAAATTTCAGAAAATTAATATTGATTCGAATTTGAATTTGTTTATTGTTGAACGTAACTTGTTTGAAACATGAAACAAATGTGCAATGTAAAGAAGTTTTGATAAAGCAATTAATTCTGGTGCGGAGGTGAATTAGTCATATGTGTAATTAAATTTATACATAGAACGTAGGTCGGATGCAGCGATTCGTATTTTGTATTCAACAAAATTTTCGCTCACGGTTCGCAGCTTTTCCTCCGGCTAAAAATTATGCGAAATTAGGAAGGTCTAATAGGGAATTGCATTGCATTTACAGCCATTGAATTCGAAAAGGGCTCTTTTGTAAAGTTCGTCGAGAACCATACTTTTCATTAAACACAAAATTAACACTTCGTGTATTATTACTTTTTTTTTTTCGTTTCACTCTCATTTATTTGGATTTAAACGTAATAAACAAATATAATTGCTTTGTATTATTTAATGGAGATGATTTTGTTCATTAACAATTAAACCTGAAAACCTAGTATATTCTTCTGTAATTTGTTGGACGCACCGAGAGGGCTCACAAAGGACCTGGCTTGACCAGGATTCGAACCGGCGCCCACGAAATCGTGGGCAGGGCCATTCGGCTGTTAGTCGCCCAATTTTATATTTATATCAAAAATTGTAATTTAATTTATCTAATTAAATTATATCTTACTATTCTTATTATTGTCTCTGTTTTTCAATGAAAATTAATGTTTATCTATATGAAAAGAAATATACAATCAAAATCTATCTTCATTTTCTCTATTATGTCAATAAACTACTTTATTTTTCATTTTCTAAATTTTTCACATTTCTTTATAAAATATTCTTTATTTTTCTCTGCTCTTTCAAGAGAAAAATTACTCATTTTTTTCTATTTATGATATTTTAATTGAAAAAATAATTAGTTTTTAATTCCAAACTAATTTTCTGCTTTTTTTCTATTCTACTTACAACTATAACTTTCATTCTCTCTATTTACCATGTTACTCTGTCTATAACATTCTTTAATAAAAAAATATCTTTATTTTTGTTTACAATTTTCTCGTGATTCTATTTGAAAATCAAGCTAAATTTTCTCGTTTTCTTGAAAATATGTCCATCTTTGTCTATACTACTTACAACTCTATTCTTATCTCTATCTGTTTTCCATGCTTCTTTTTGTGCAACTTTCTTTAAAGAAATTATAATTTTCTTTAAAAAACAATTTCAAATTACTCTATTATTTCCATAAATCTAGCTTACTTTCTCATTCTATTGTACTTACAACTGTATATCTCTACCTGTTTTCCATTTTGTTTCTCTGTAACTTTGTAAGGTTTATTTCAATAAATTTTATTTTTTAACAATTTTCTCATCTCTATTTTCTTTGGAAATCTATCTACAATTTCTCATTAACTCAACAAATAACTTTCATTTATTTGTTCAATCTACAACTGTATCTCTTTGAGAAAATTCAAATTCATTAAAAAAAACGGTTTTACTCAAATTATAATTTTTCTCATTATAATTTTACTAATTATCTCAATTATCTCAATTATCTCTAAAAATCTAATAGAGATTTTTAATCAATCATTCTCATTTTCTGTCTATCTAAATTTCTTCATTTAAATTCATTAGAAATTCATTATTAATGTATTTTTCTCTGTCTATAACATTCTTTGATAAAAAAAATAATTATCTTTATTTCAAGTAATTATATTTTCGTTTACAATTTTCTCATGATTCTATTTAGAAATCAAGCTAATTTTTTTAGACTATGTCTATCTTTTTCTATACTACTTTCAACTCTATTTTCCATGCTTATTTCTGTGTAACTTTCTAAATTTCTTCATTTAAATTCATTATAAATTCATTATTAATCTATTTTTCTCTATTATCTCATATATTTCTATTCTACCCAATCAGTGTATTATTATATTTCTGTATTTATTTTCCATGTTCATCTCTATATCTCTCTATACACATCAATAAAATATGTACAAAATTGTTGTTTGGTTGCGAGCGCGGTAAATGCATTTGGACGAAATGCAATAAACGGTTATTTTGTCTACGTTAATTGCCAGCTTTCATCTGCAATTGTTAAACAAACATTAAAATGTACGCAACTGCAATTTTCGGGGTAATAAAATTAATATCGGCCGATTGATATTTAATTATAGAACGCAAACAATGGCGGCCGCAGAGTGAAACGGGAGAAAAACAAATAGAGACAAAATACGAGTGAAAAGAGGAGGAGGTGGAGGAGAGATGTGATTGGATGGATGGTAGAAAAATGACGCGGAATTTAATGAGTTTGCAGTTGTCCAAAAACTGTGTGCGAAATATTTGCTCTGGTGTAAAAAATAAAACGCATACAGGACGAAAGGAAAATAATGTGAAAAAATATGTTCTTGTTAAAATAGCGGAGCGGTAATTACGAGTTGCTGCTTTTTTTTTTTTATATATATATATTCGTATTTTCTTTCTCATTCTCTCTGATTTTCCATTTTACGCTGAAATTAAAAGCAAATATTTGATTTTGGAATCTATCCTCTGTTGAGTTTTTGTTTTTATTATTTTTTTTTCATCTGAAAGTTCAGACAATAAATAAATATAAAAAGAAATATGTTCCAAATGGGTTTTGACATATTTTTTAGTAATTTTTAATAAATCTACGATTTGGATTACATACATTAATGTAAACAGAAATTTTTAAATTGTTAGTCACAGATTTTTTTATAAATTAAAATTTGAAGTAGATTTCTTTTTATAAAATGAATATTATTGATTATATATGTATTTTCAATCTGAAAATAATAGTAATATTGAATTTCTAAGTTACTTGTCAAGTAATTTGTTAAGTAAATTTACTTTTTGAAATAATTGTACATTTAATTTACGCAAGTAGAAATAATTTACCGAATTGTATTTAAGTACTAATCGAAACTCGACAAATTACTTGTGCAATTACAGGTATCCCCTGACATACGAACTCCCGGACTTACGAACAAAATTCTAAAAATTGATAATTTCTTTCATAAAATATAATATTTTTGGAAGGTCTGTTTTGTTGCATTTGTTTCTTTTGTTGTTTTTTGTTAAATAATTGTGATGACTACATTGAAAAGTATTTGTATTTTGTTTATTTTAATCTATTTTTATCAAATCAAATTTATGCAGTCAGTAATACGGAATTTAACATATATAAGAGTAAACCATGTAAAGTATAATAAAATAAGTATATTTTGATTTTTTTTTTAATTCCCCCGACTTACGAACAAATTCGACTTACGAATTTTATTAATACAATGGATCTTCAAATACAATTGGTTTCTTATGGCTGTTCGAAAACTGAATTGTACAAAAACTGAAATATTTTTTCTTATTAGAATTAATGTAAAATGGATATGAAGTAAACTCAAAGCATATTTTAACTTTTGTTAAAAGCAATTCATAAATTTTGTTCCAAAATCGAGACGTATTACTTTTGGATTAGTTCAGGTTACACAATTACTTACATAGTCCAGGATTCGCTAAAATCCCGCACTGTTTGAAACCGGACTAATTGAGTGTCTAACTACATACAAAAAATAAACCATTTGACTGTATAAAAAAAACGATAATTTCTGTATAAAATAAATAATTTTTTTTTACTAATTTATAACAATTTAATTTTACTTTAATAAAATTTAGTTTATTTTGAAATTTTCTAAGTGAATCAAAGCCGCCCTATGTGAGGTATTGCTGTACTTAGAAAATAAATATATACACGCACAATTTTACGATAGTTTCCATTGATAATAAAACGTGTGTGTTTATTGTTTATTTTGTTCTGTGAACGAGAGTTTGGGGCATCAATCCCAATCGGTGTTTTTCGGCTTTTGGGTCACGAGTGTTTCCCATAATTAAATATAAAAGAAGACTGCGAACGTAAGGTAAGGTCGTAGGAAAATTACGTCCGTTAAATCTCTACCCTCGGTAATTGCGTATAGTGGCGCTGCCCGCCGTTTTAAGCTCGATCCTCGACAGTAATTAACTTTATTTCCGCTCTTTGCAAATTGCGATTCTTCGTCGCAGCAAACGGAATTGCGTAATCAAGAGGAGCTGCCATTAACGGGCTGACGTGCATTAAGCCTACCCTGAAGAATTAGTTAGAAGTATCATCAACATTTCAATCGATCAGACTATTTTTTTTATTTCATTCATTTCTACATGCATAAGTAATCGAATTGTGATTGTAAGCATACAGAATGTACGTCTATTTTCTAGATTACAAATCGATTACGAATCACACACGAAATTGAGCAACGTAAAGCAATTATCTAGAAACGTGTGTGTACTATGATTATTCCCCCCCACATATTTTCCAAGCACATCAATCAATAAAGTTGAAATCGCTGCTGATAAAATAAAAATGTATATAGGAGACGTTGGAAATTTACTTTATACATTTTCCTCTGTTGTTTTTTTTTTCAGAGGAATATTACCGAGACACCTCCACTAATCTCCATGAACGTTGCTGAAAATCAAACTTCACGTGAAGTTCGGCCGGAAAAACGGTAAACTTTACCATCGGAGACAGTATAAAATGCATACAATGAAGTTTTGATGCTGAAATATTCCATGAATTTTGAAAACATTTAAATATATTTTGATTATATTCAGATTTTACAGTGATTTCATACAACAACAATATTAATTCATCATCAAATTAACTTAGTAAAAAAATATTATATTTTCAACTACAAAAAAGCAAATATAATTTAATTAATTGAGTTGGCTAGAATATTTTTTTGTAATTGGAATGAAGTCATCAATATTTGAAATGAAATCATCACTTTTTTTTAAACAAATCATCACTGGCAATGACATGGATCGTCTACAACTATATCAATTGAGAATAATCATGATTCAAGTGTTATGAATTGCACCAAAAAAGATTATTCTATCAATTTGGTAGGAATTCGAAGGTGTTTTGAGCTACATCCAAGAAACCAAACGATCAATTGAGACGTTTATTATCAACAATTAACAAAACTGGAGGAAGCAATCAAAGATATACGAATAGCAAAACTTTCAGTATTTATGATGATCTAAAATCGCAATTTATTCAGGATTAACAGTTTCATGAGCGCGGAATCATCAAGTTTCTAGAGCAAAATAGAAAATATATAATTTGTTAAAGTTCATTCTTTGTATACAAAAAAAGAGTTTTATATTATACTAAAAAAACGACCTAATAACATTATATATTTTATGTTTAGAAAATATAAAGATTGGAATAAATTAGCAAAGCTTTTTTTATAAATCTTTTTTCAGGAATTTAGGAACGAATCGAGGACGTCTAAATAAAGATAAAACCGCTGGACTAAGGAAAGGGCAGAACATAAAAAAGTTGGGCATAACAAGCTGGACGAAACCTGCAAAGATCAAGCTAATCTGAAACGTCGTAAACAATAGCCCAAGTTTATATCCTTTTTTATTATTATTTTGTATATATTTTGATTATACAGTAAATGTGAACGCGCCGGGTGAGCAAAAAAAAAAAAACTTTAACCACCAGTTACGAAAATTATGTTTATATCTACGTATTTAATTAATTTCGAATGCAATTTATCGTTGTTTTCTCTACCGTTACTGTTTTCCCAATTAACTAACGCTCGTTAATGTTCACTTAAAGCCCGCTCTAAGAGAGCCATCAAAGATCGTTAAAATTTATTATTAAGTAACCGCGAATGCTTAAAACACAGGACGAAATTAATAATTCGCCGCGAGATTACGGAAATGCAATTAACGTGCATTATTAAAATACGCGTATTAAATATGTTCGTATTAATTAGCAAAATTTAATTAGCCTAGAAATGCACGTTAATTCATTAACAGAAATGACGGTTGTTTATTCATTAAATTGGCAATTTCTTTATTTTATGTTTTTATTTTTCTTTCTTTCTTGATTAAGTAAATAAAATGAGAGGCTATAAGCAGGGCCGGGCTATAAAAAAAGGTTAAATGTTATAATAAATTAAGTGTCGAATTTTATTGCCACCAGTAAAACACATACACATGCAGAGGAGTGGAGAAGCAGCGCTGCAAACCAGAAATTAAATTATGTTATATTGGCTTTTACACTAGTTTCCCATTCACTTCTTGGCCCAAATTGCAATGATGTTAATTAAATAAGGGCAGTAAATTCGACGCCGCTTGGAATTAAAAACTTACGTCTAGGATAAATTACAAATACAGCCAATAAAGATAAAAATACAATTTCACAATGAAAACAACTTTATACTTCGTAGATAGTTTCATGTGTTTTATGTAGATTTTTTTTTGTTATCATGTATTTTATAAAGTGTTTTTGAAATGAAATCACACAAAAATAACTAAAACTACATAATATCAATATTTATATGTAAATTACAACCAAACTGGTAGATAAATAGGTCAATATAATTGCTTGTTAAAATCTTTAAACATTAAGCTTTAATATCCATACTTAGATCTATTATACTTTTTCAAAAATTTACTAAAATCTGAAACTTCTTTGTTGAAAGTTATTTTTTCATTACTTTTTTTGAATAAATAATGTTTTCGATAAATAAATAAAAAAATGTAATATAATGTAGAAGGTACAAATTTTCTTATTTTTTCTCTTCACATTTGAAAGTGATTAACAACCATATTAATGAGTGTATATATATATTGTTCAAATATTTTACTTTATTATGCATATATTCAATCCATTTTATTATAATTTTCAAGAAATTTATTAAAATCTGAAAAAAATATTTTTTGTTTATTATTTATTTTTCAAAATCAAATTACAACCAAACAGGAGTGGATGAATGAATACTCTTTTGAATCTTCAAGTATTCTTCTTTAATTTAAAATGTTTATATGAATTGTAAATTTTATACTTTTCAAAAAAATTCCAATTAACACTTTTTCAAATATTTAACTTCGTTTTTTTAAAGCGAATTACAACAAAACGATTAAATACATAATAATTAATAAATACTCATTACATTTCTCAACTGTCCTTCTTTAGTCTGAATCTATCAGATAAATTATATATTTTATACTTTTCGAGAAATTCTGAAAAATTTGAAGAGATTAATAAAGTTTTTTTGTACTTTAATTTTGAAATTAATAAATACACGTTATATTCTTCTGTAATTTACATATTTTGGATCAATTCCATATATTATATTTTTTAATTAATTCTCTAAAATCTGAAGGTCACAATAGTGATTGTTTGTTTTAGAATTTCTTGAATTTTGTCAGCTTGGGACAAAGAAATGATTGAATATTTGTTTTCTTCCTCAAATATTCTTCTTTAATTTAAATCTTTACGGTCATTTCTATAACATATACGTTTTGAGATGATTTTTTTCAAATTACTTCATTTTTAACAACAATTTATAGCCAAACGAATAATTACAAAGTAATGAGTGAACATTAGTTATATTCCCCCAATATCCTTCTTTAATATACATGTTTAGTATCTAATATATACATTAGAAGTTTCAATAAATTGAATAAAATCTAAAGGCATCTTTTTGATTCATTCTGCGTATTTTTTTTTAATTTAAGATGAAAATTCATAATGAAAAATATTGATAAATTTATAACCACAACCGGACAAAACGAAATGAGAAAAGTAGCTGATAGAGAAGATAAAAAGAAGGTAGTACAAAAAGAGCAGTTTGCGAAAGAATTGAGGCGATTCTTCCGTTTTGCGGAAACACTAATTTATCCTTCATAATGTTTGTTTTCTCGCTGCAAAACGGGAATAAATTGCAGAGCACAAAAGGAGAAGGATCGAACGAAGGATTCGGTCCAATGCTCAGTGGAAATATTAAAAGCCTCCTCGTCTTCCTCCTACCTCCGCCTCAGGATACACCTGAATAAATCAATGCCGACGGACGGACGGTAAATCAAGCGCGATTGTTTTCACCGCTATAACTAATTACGCGAATTAGCATAGAGCAGGTAAATAATCAATCAGACGGTGACAAATTGCAGTTCCCGCTGCAATCGATTGATTCGGAAAGACCTGGAGCGATCTTAAACTATGCTATTACAATTACAATTTCACGAAATACAACCGCACTGCGCAGTTCGAATGTTTATATCGATTATGTAACAAAAGTTTGTACAACAAATAATTGCAAATGCATTATGCATTTCATAAAACTATTTCCCCCCTTTTGATTTCCACAGTCTGATTGCAGTGAATTATTAAAGATATTTTCAAATAAAAGTAATCACATTTTTTTTTAAATTATTATATGAAATGACTGCATTACAACATGAAGTTGTTCTTAGTTTTTATTACATCTATATCTACTTTCAATCTGCAACATAAAAAAGTGAATTGATTAGCATGGATTATTATCTAAATTGTAGAATATGGACAAGTTTATTGTAAACTTTTATCAACAGTTTTCACATAAATCCAAGAGTTAGTTGCAATTAAATTTAACAATAAATTAATTTTATTTAAGAGAGATTTTATTTCAAACTTCATTTACTTAGAGAAATGATTTTGTGTATTGAATTGAAAATTAAAATTGATTCAAAATTACGTCTTTAAAGAAAAAAAAATTGTTATTCAAAATAATATAAAATTTGTATTTAGAAAATTGAAGTTTTCTTATTAAAATAAATCAAGTAATAGAATTTCTTATAAATTAACGCAAGATTTGAATTAAATAGATTTTAGCTTTCAGATTGTGATTTTTTGGGATTGCCAACACTTTACTGCACAAATGGCGGCAAATTCAAATGTTGCGTTAATTTTGGGACATCTTTTATTTATTATATATATTTTTTATTTCTAAATTTAATAATTATTTCTTCTCTAATTAAAATATTTGAAAAACACTGAAAGATTACTTTCTTCAAGAAACAATCTATTTTCAGTATTCACAATAAACAACATTTGCATTAACTAATTATGTAAATTAATTGGATTTTTAGTCTAAAATTGGGAATATTAATTAAGCGTAGAATAATTAATATCAATATTTTCTTTTAATTGATATGAAATAATTTTCCATACGTTTATTTTGTTTAAAAATAATACCATTCCATGTATTTTCATTATAATATTACGAATGTTATTTTATGTGCAGGAAACAGTATGATTTATATAAATATATATATGAAATGATTTCGTTTCAAATATTGCATTTCGAAATTCAATAATTTACATGTATTCCGCGTCCGTATATCGCATCTAATATGTAGAAATGCACGGTAATATATTGTAAATTAAAACATGTACGATATGCAAGTAGGCCACTTACCGTATCCTTTTGATGTGCTCCAGTCGTGGTTTCATATCATTGCTTTAATGAAGTAGGAAAGCAACGGAATTCCAGATTCTGATATTGCGAATGCCATTGGAACTGGCATATGGCATAATAAATAGCTGTTTTGTATGTGCAAAAGGGAACCGATGCAACTGGAGGACACATCAACTCCGAAATACATGATTAAGTGCAAAATTAGATTTTCGGATATTCAGATACACGTATATATATATATATTTGATTATTCTATATTCGGCGTTGATTATGCGCAAATTTTGATGAAAAATCAATGAATCAATGTTGGTGGTTTAGTGTTTCTCGCTGATTCGCATCAACAACTTGCTGCATATTTGTCCGACCGGGATTAATTTCCGGTTCGCCGTAATATATTAATGCGTTTTGAAAATTATGTAATAGCCGCTATTTGGGCGGTAATGATTTATATGAAGTTATTATGTCCCAGATAAATTTGGTGTACGTGTATATCTATGTGTGTTTATTTGTAAAGTGATGAAACGTATATATTATTAGCGGAAGCAAATAGTGAATAAAGCAAATAGAGTACACGGTTTAGGGAATGGTGTATTTCAGTAAATAACATCTTTAGGTAAATTTGCAAAACTTCATTTATTTTCAGTAATTAGGGCGACTAATAGCCGAATGGTTAAGTTGTCCTACCCACGATTTCGTGAGCGCTGGTTCGAATCCTGATCAAGCCCGGCCCTTTGTGAGCCCTCTCGGTGCTTGCAGCAATAGGGCCATCGTTTATCACAGATGGACAGTGAAATGAATGAGGTTCAGCATATGGACCTTCAGCCAAGTCGATGGACAATGACAGTGTTAAGGATAGCAGCAGATTCACAGTGAAAGGAAATAGTGAAATCGCAGAGCATGAATATACTACTGAAGTTAACCTACAAGACGACATCCAACAAATTAAAAATCAAATCATCCACCGGGATTTAATGTCAATTGCGATCTTAAATTTACTCAATGTTCACATTGATGAACAGATTGTGAATAAAATTACACGACATAAAAAAAATCAGTAATTATGATAAGATGCATAGATTAGTAATGATAAACCAATTTTGTTTAACATTTCTTCATTGATTAATAATAATTATTTATTGAACAATTGAAGTGTTAATGTTTTTTTTTTCTTTTTTAAATTGAAATTACATCATTTTCTACGTATTTTTTTACAATAATAATTCAACAAATTTGTAAAAAAGTATAATTATTTTTAGGTCTTTTCTTTGATAATTATTTTATTTAATTAAGACATCTTCATTGATTAATAAGTCAATTTCTCTTTGTAAACTTTTACATCTTAAGAATATACTGTAATCCAAGAAACTTCCAAATTTTATTTATTTATTATTGATCGAAGCATGTCAAAATGGACTAATAAATTTTGTTAGTAAATAATTTAGACATTATTTTAAGAAATTTATATAATTAAATGTTACAATAATAATTATTATTTAATATATTTATATATTATATATTTACCACTAAAGTTACATCAGAATACTATTACGATTGATACAGTACTTCTTTATTATTGATGATAAATTAACTGTTGTGAAAACATTGACAATAATTGAGAAAATTAAAATTTTGCCTTTTATTTGTACAAAAAGTAAAATAAATACATGTAGATAATTTCAATTTTTATTAAAAAAAAAAACGAATTTCTATAGGAATAAATTATTTTTAGTATAAATGAAGTATTTCAGACTGCATCATTTGTTGACATTATTTCCTTCAAAACACATACAAATACACACTAATATACTTACATAGACAAGCATACAAACGCATTCAGTTAAGATTTAAATAAACTTGTATGCTAGTAGTGATGATTAAAATTATTAAAAATTCATATTAATAATTATATAAATTTAGATTTTTTTATATAATTGATATATTAGTTACGTATTACTGTATCCATAACAAATTTGCTGATTATTTTATTAAAATTTTCTAGATTTGTTTAATTTTCATGATAATCGTCGAAATAATATTTTTATTTAATTAAACTAAATTACAAATAATAAAGTGTGTCCCAAAATTAACGTATGATTTGAATTTGCCGCCATTTGTGCAAAGTGTTGGCAACCCTAAAATATACAATTTGACTTAAAACTGTGTTTTCTATTTAATTCAAATCTTGCGTATATATATATAAAAAAATCAACTAATTAAGAATTTTTCAAAATATACTATGACATTTCGGATTTATAAAAATTAGAATTATTTTTTTTACATACATTTCATAATAATTATAATTTAATGGCCAGAATTACCCACTAACAAACAGTTTATATTACAAAAAAAAAAACAATAATAAACTTAAAAAATAACAGGTACATTAGTAAATTTTTAGGTAAATTTTAATAATATTAATTAAAATATAAACGTATAATTAATTCATTTATATACATTATTTTACTAAGTTTTCAATTTATTCTTGTAATAAACATAATTTTATATATTTATTATATATTTTTGTAGCAATGTTTCATATAATGGTATGTTTCATATAATTATTATAGTGGTCATAAAATTAGGAAAATTGAAATCGTGGGTATTATTATGATTGGTCGAAGGCAATTAGAATATGCACCCAGATACTCCGTATGCTGAATTTATGGGCTTAAGTTTCTGTTCGACCAATAATGTATCACGAGCTCAGATTTATGACGTATTTTATGAGATATGATATATATTATTATTATTGCGGATGGGGTGTATATATTATTAGTGGAAATGGAAAGTAGTTTGCGTGTTTGTATATACATATGTATGTTTGTTATTGAACGGACAATTGTTGAATGGATGAAGAATTGGAATCGGGATTGGAATTGATAATTTGTGTGACGTATAATCGACTTAATGTCAAGTGAAGTTGGCATTGTTCGGGTCAGGACTGTTCGAGGGGTGGAGGGAGGACGAAGGATAAATCTGTGTGTAGGAAAATGATAAACGCTTTGTACATTCGGGAGCATCCATGAATTATACATTTTATCGATTACAGAGGGAGTGCATTATCATTGTATGGAAATACCAGTTTTCTCTCTCTCGAGTTTCTCTCGCTCATCCTCGTTTGCAATAAATTGAAATTACCTCAATTCCTGTATTTGTTGTTGCTAAAACAACCATTATTTTACTTGTTGCGGTTACAAGTGTAAAGAAATTGCCTGAACGAGGGTGGATCACGAGATGCGCATCGTACTAATCTCTTTTATTTTCGTGTGTGGCCACCCCCCAAAGAGAAGCTTTCCAAAAGACAAACGTATATACTTTCCTCATCCATATATATGTGTACACTTAAATACGTAGGAATACACGCATACAGTGTTGAACGATGCAAACAACACAAGAGTGTCGTGCCATGTGGCTATTCCACTCTGACCATGGCTCATTACAATGATTGTATTATTGTTACTGCCCCCGACGATGGCCACCGAACACGGCACCGAGCTAAATATTGAATCATTTTCCTCCCCCTCCCTTCCATTGATTTATAAAGCGGCAGCAAAACACCGCGAAACAAAATTACTGTTTCCCCAATAACATCCAAATGGAATTTCAATTCATACCGACCGGATCATTCGTTCACATCCCTTAAAAACACACACTAATACACATACATAGGCAAGCATACAAACGCATTCAGCTAAGAATGTAACAAACCTACAATTATGCTGTCAACAAAATACTTATTACTTCTTATATTTTTACTTGCCGTTAATAACATTAAGTGCTCCAATATCACTAAAAGCTATGCAAATGAGAATTTATTCGACCGCATCTAATTTCACTATAATTTTGGGTCATTTTTCAAAATTTATATAATTCGAAAAAATTACGCAATTTAATTAATTAAATTTTAACTGAGAAAAGAACAGACATTTTAAATTTGCCTCCATTTTTTTTATATGCTGATATTAGCAAACACTGAAGTTAAAAAGTAAGGAAAAGTTAAGAATTTAGTTCTAATATACTAATCAGTAAAAAGTTAATTTAAATAAATAATCATAAAAAAGTGAATAGTTTATAAAATTAGAAAATTATTAATTAATGATAAATTCTATTAGATATTTGAGTTTTGATACAATTTCTGAAAATCTTCAATTTTAAATTTTTATACTTATTCATTATAATTAATTCGCATTTATTGTTTTATTACTGATATGATAATAATAATTGGTATAAAAGAGGGATCGGAAAACTGGGGTAATTTACCCAAAAATAAAGTAAAAGTGAATTATTGGGGTAATGTCGGAAAATAAAAATAAAAGATTGGAATTTGCCTCCACTCATCTCATAATGGGGTAAAAGATTATATATTGTGGGGTAATAATTAGAAAAAGTTTCCCGGCCTTTAGACTAAAAGTATTTCTTCAAATTTCAATAATTACATATATATTTAATTATAAAATAGATGTTACGAGATTATTTATTATTAATAATAATAATAATTTATTGGCCAAACATCGATACATAAGAAGAAGAGAAAAAAAAGTACAATTTATACATAAATAAATTTTAACATACAATAAAAAAATATATATTAATAGACTGGCCAAAGGGCTAACAACCGAGGTCTTTCCGCCCAATTTATTGTTAATTTATTGAATTTTATAAAATCTTTCTTAATTTATAGAAAATTTAGTTTTTTTAACAATTTGTTTATTTTTTTTTTGTAGCGTACATTATTTCAATTATAAAATGTATTGTTTTCATAAAAACGTTGATTACAAATATGCGTTGTTTTTTTTTTATATTACAAAGGATTCATTTATTTTTATTTATTTAACTGAATATAACTGAAATACGGATGAAATCGAAATAAAAAAAAACATAAATAATTAACGCAGAATATAAAAATACAAATATTAGCCAAAGAGCAAACGACCGCGTCCCAACGTCCATATATATATTTTTTGTTGTTGTTGTATATTCCTATTCGTTTGTCCGTTTGTAATTGACATGCAAATAAACGGAATAATAAAAAATAAAACAGAATAAAAATTGTCGAACAGTCAAACAATCGCATTTCGAAACTGTTAATTACTTTGATTTATCCCAATAATAATTAAAACCAGAAACCGTTTGAACGGCTGGCGATGCAGGTTCGTCCGAGCCTTTGTGGCTATTTGTTTTTTATTTATTTTTGTTGTTTGTTTGTTTGTTTTGAGCGTAAAACCCCATCGATTCGTTCCATATCAAAGATGACAATAATTCAACTAATTTGTAATGGTGAAATCGAAAAATAAATACAAACTACAAACATTCAGATCGTGCATAAATGTAAATAGCGGAAAACTGTGTACAATTTGGATATAACGAAAAAAAAATACGACAATATTCTGAAAATTCTATGAAATATGTAAAATTTTCAGTTATGTCTCAGAGATATCAGTAATTTAATTCATTTGAATTATATATTTTGTAAAATTTGGAAAGTCCCGACTGTCAAAATTAAGTAAACAAAAGAATATAGCTTCTTATATGACAAAATGTTTGAATAATTCTATTAATTTTGGAAAATCGTAAGTTTCGTATACAAGGTGTAAATAATGCAAATAATTTCCAAAAACGAAATCTATAGTTGTTAAAAAAAACATTATGGTCAAATGAATCCAATAAAATTTCAAAAAACTTAGTAAACACTGTAAAACTGTCAAAATAGATATTGAAATAACATAAACAAAAGAAAATGTCGATAAAACAAAAAAGTAAAACTTCTTGTATAACAAAATGTTTGAATAATTCTATTAATTTTAGAAAATCCTCAGTTTACAGTTCCTCAGAATACAAGTTGTAAATAATACAATTAATTTTCAAAGACGAAATCAATATTTCTAAAAACAAACGTTATGATCACATGAATCAGATAAATAAAAATTGACAGTCAAAATAAGTTTTTTACATAACCTTACTAAAATATAATGTCGATGAAATAAGAAAGTAACGTTTTTTTTATGACAAAATGTAATTGAACTATATCAATTATGTAAAATGTATATCATGAAAAATGTAAATAATTTACAATGGATTTCATAAATTTTAAAAATTACTTTTCATGACAGTAAAATTACTTTTCATGAATTATTCTTTCATGACAAATATTGTGACAATTCTGTTGATTATGAAATAAGTCACGAATTTTAAAAATTCTGAAAATATGAATGTTTTTGTCAAAAATAAAAAATTCAAACAAAATGGTGACGAAATAAAAACGTAACGCTTCTTTCATGACAAATATTGTGACAATTCTGTTGATTATGAATTAAGTCACGAATCAAAGATTTTAATAATGCATCTAATTTCCATGATAATAAAAACATGCAGTTCGAACGTATTTCGAATCAAAATAAGTCAATTAGCGGAAAACTAAGTCCAAATATGTGCTCGTATTATATATTTACGGTTTAATTAATAACATGCACTCTGTGTATTCGTATTCGGATCGTGTGTACGAGTATGCGTTTGCAACAATATGCAATGATTAATCGCATAATAATTAATTAGAAATGAAATTGTTTTGCGAAAACACGGAATGCGATTGGGCGAAGGGCGGGAAATTCGATTCTTCGTTAAATAGGTTGGATCATATTTGATTCAACAATTGTCCGTGTAAATGCGAGTTCGTCCGTTAACTAATGCGTGTATATCGTGTTCCGTTTTTGGGCAATTCCATCGATCCGTTTCCATTTCCACATCCAACGCCCAGCGACGACGACTTTCTCCTCATCCGAAGGCAATTCATTATTTATAAGCTGTACTTCCTAAACATCCACCAACACAATCCACCACCCCGCGCACTTAACACAAATGCGTGTGTCCATTACGGACATTTTCATTCCGCCCTTCCGACTATGCTCGAACAACAACAACAACAGCAGCAGCAGCAAAACCCTCCTCCTTTACCTTTTCCCATCGCACTAATATCATTAGCATTATTGCCCGGAAATTGCAAATAATTACGAAAACTATTACCGTTTCACTCCATCATCGTAATAACAATAATGAGAGAGAAAGAGATAGAGAGAGAGTAGGACGATGTACGAATGGTGCTTTGTAATTTATACGTGCCGATGGTATCTAACTAACGATTGCTCGTTATTCTATAAATATTAGACATTCGAATGGACGTGTGTATTTATCAAATTCAATCAAATATTCCGTTGCCGTTCCATCAATAAATTCACCTACCTAATAGATCATTATTTGATACGTCCTGAACAGCTTTACGTTCATCTCCTTCCATTCGCAGTCACGCTAATTATAACCCGAACTCTATCTCTCTTTGAACTGCTCTATATCATTCACTCCAACTGTATATTATTAAGTGCTTTAAATTATAAACTTTACTTTAATGCATTTTCTCATTAAGTCTACATGCACATTTTAATACTGGTTTAATGTACTACTATAACCTAATCCAGCCAAAAACAAATATTAAGTTCAGTTAAATTAATTTATCTAATATATTTAGATTACAGTAGAATTACTTTAATTTGTAACAGTTCTGGATATTTGTTAGATTAGGTAACATTAATATAACTTTATATTAGTACAGGTTATCTTAGTTATGTTAATGTCAATTTCTTTAGGTTAGTTTGATTTCAAATACTATTGCAGATAGCAGGTTTTAATGTACTTATATAACCTAATCTAAAACAAATTATAGATTAATTTACTTATTTTTTAGATTAGAGATGCATAACTTTAAATTATTATATATTAGTTTTTAGGATAGATTAGTTAAGGTTTCTTTACTTCAAATGATCTAATTTGGTATATTTTAGAAAAACATGAGTTTTTAAAACAAGCACATTTTCTAAGATTAAGATTTTAATGTATTAGTATAACCTAATCTAATCTAACCTGAAACATATATCAGGTTAAGTTCAATTAGTTTATCTAAATTATTTTGTAGATTAGACTAGTATAACTATAATTTGAATCAGTTCTGGTTCATGTTAGATTATGTAACATTAGTATAACTATACTAACACTAATATAATTTAATCTAACCTAAAACATATGTCAGGTTAAGTTAAAGTATAGGTTAGATTATTATGTTAATGTAAGATTTTTTTAGGTTAACTTATTATATTTTCAAATACTATAATTCTCAATTAGCATAACTTGCTTGCTTTAACGTCAAATTACGAAAACAAAGTGTAATTGTCTGTTTCGAAGTTTCCATTTGAATAATTTAAGTGATCCATTGAAGGAAAATTATATGCGGAACAAACAGCTCGCAGCAGCAGCAGCAGCGGCGGCAGCAAACATTCGCATGGAATTTTTAAGACGCAAGTTGCGTCCACCGTCGGTTGTTTCCTCCTCGTCTTCTGCATTTTATAATAGCGCTTTTTACGCCCCGGAAATAAACTAAACCGAGGAAAGAAAACTACGAATAACTTTTCCTTACGTTATTCTTCACCGAAATTATATATTTAAGAGCGTATACATTTTGCATCGGATCGCCAAGCAACGTCAAGAAAGTATATAAACTCAACAAATTACAATAAGGCAATTCTCTCTCTCTCTCTCTTTCTCTATTCCTTCATTTGATTTACGTAATTTATACGCCGATAAATCAAACGATTCCACTCTTGATGTTGTCTGCTGTTTATTTCTTGTTTTCTATACACATCCTCCCTCCTCTTGTATTTCCTTCCTTGTATTGTTTTGCGGAGAAAATAAAAATGAATCCTGAAGCGGTGAGGGAGAGGAAATAAATATTAATGATGAAAAAAAAAATGTGGAGCGGAGAAGGATGTATCTGAGGGAGGAAACAATGTATTGATTATAGCCCAAGGGTCCATCAGCAACCGTTTTTTTCGCATCATTCGAACACGCCGCAAAATTGTATATACAAATGTGGGAATTTATTAAAAGCCAAATTGGGTCTTTTATAGCGCTGCTATACATACGCTTTACATTTTTTGTCTCTCTCTCTCTCGTTATTTTTTTTATTGGAATGTTTATCCGGATCCGGAAATGATTGATTCGCGGACAGTTTAATTTCGGCGTTGCGTAAGAGTGCCGAGCCGCAATCATTGATTTGTCAGTTATTAATTAAAAAAGTGTGTATCTGTATATTCCATATTTGTTTTTTTTTTTCATATATTGTCCTATATTACAATCTGTTTGTATTGAAAATCTCTAGATTGATAACTTTGGGGGAAAAAATCTATTGATTGTTGATTTTAATTATTATGTAAATAATGTAGAAGGCAGTGTTAATTTATTATTTGAAATGTTTCAATTGTTGGTTAAAATATTTGTTATTATTCTGGTCTTCTTTTGTTCTTTTGGACAATTTCTTAGGACATTTTTTTAATAAATGTAATTTTTTAATAATAATCAATGTTTTTTTAAAATTCAGTAAAAACAATTACTGATTTTTTTTTTATTGTAAGATTGTAAGACTTCTTCATCTTCCTATTTCTTATTTACTACATAAAGTAATAATAAGTAAATATTTTTAAATTGAATATTTAATATTTATTTAGAATCTGCATTTTGAAAATTCAATAAATAAATCAGACAATAACTAAAAAATACTTTATGTATGAATAATTATGTAATATTAATATCTATAATTATCTGCGAAACACATGTGAAACACCTGAGTTTTCATTGAACACTTACGTAAACACCTGCGTGAACAACTACGTTTTAATTGAACCATTGCATAACTGAACACCTGTGTGAACACTTTGAAAACCTGCGTTTCAATTAAACACCTGCATGAACACCTGCGTTTTAAGATGCTTATTGTATTGTAATTATAATTTGTAATGTTTTTTCCTAATTCTAATAAATTAGTGATTTGGTAAAACATTGTTTTGAGAAGTACGATATCATTTTTTCCAATATTTTGTAAGTTTGACAATTATGACGAGATTTGTAATTTTCAATTGAAAGTATTATAATTTCAGTTGCAGTGTGTATAAATGTCGAACGGCAATAATCGATTCGTCAGTTAATATTAATTAAAAATGTATGCGAGTGAGTGAATGTCCATGTGTAAAACGCAACGATCGGTCGACCTGCGGTTACCGGTCGACATAATGAAAATTTTAATTAATTCTAAATCACTAAAGCCGCATTAATTAATTCAATAATTAACAAATTCGGTTGCGCCGCACTGTGGGTTGCATATGTTTTTCGGTGGATGCGCCGGGGGGCACCGGCAATGTACAAACCGCCGCACGCGATCGCTTTCTTTGATCTTCCCGGTTATTGTATATTACACAAAAGGGTGGGAAACGCAATATGCAATGTGTTGCCGCTTCTGCTGATGCTACTACTGCTGCTTCTCCCGCTGTTGTTGTTGTTGTTGTTTGCGATGTTCTTGTTGTTGTCGGGCGGCTCCGTTTGTTTCCACCTGTGTTTGAGAGCGGCGGTGGTTGCGGCGGGGCGGCTGGCTGCGGCCGCGGCGGATTCTTTGTGGGATCCTGAATTAATTAAGACCGATCACGTGCAGATATTTAGCTCTAGTGCTCACTTCGCCCCCGGCCAACATTCAATCCCACCAAACGAAACGAAATAATTAGTTCCTTCTCATCCTCCATTCCTGTCTCCATCCACCATCAGCACTATCCTCCTGCAGCTTTCGTGTACTCCAATTTTATTTACTTCTTCTTCTTCTTTTTTGGGGGATTCCCCTGCTCCGCGCATTAGCGCCGCCGCCCCACTAAATTAGTTCCGTATTTAATTATAATCTAACGTTTTTGTAATTAAAATTTCATTCCGTTACGCTTCATGCCTCGAGCTTTATTATGCACATCCGTTCCATATTTACCTAGCTGCATTTCATTTTCCCTGTGTTTCACTTTTCTGCTGCCGACGGTTTATTTTTCTAGAGAACTCGCGGTATTGTCTTTAATTTCAACGGATGCACACACCTATCATCACACCTGAAACCCTGTTTCAATTATACAACAACACATTGTTAAATCGTAGTTATTGTAGCTTTACATTCAAATTGTTAAAATTGTCTACAAATAAAATAAATACTTATTTTATACTAATTATTTACTTATTACTACTTATATTAATTAAATAATTTGACTAAATATTGCAGAAAACATTTTGCGTATGTTTATATGTATACGTAAATTAATTTATACATATAATTGAAATACAAGTAAATAAAAAAGGTGGGACTTTGCAACATGCTTTGTGGCTAATACCGAAGTATAATATTCATTCTAGTTAAAAGAATGTTTGCGTAACCCACAGCGTTTCTATTGTTAGTTCTTTTGATGCATATAATGATGTATTGCGGAACAAAAGTTACAACTGCTAATTATACAAGTTTCTCTCTCGTACTTTTTTTGCGTTACGTACGTGGAACGAAAAAAAAACAATATCGCATGCATTTGAAAAAACAAAAAGCAGTATGAAGAGAAATGAGAAAAAGAAAAGTAAAATACACGGACAACCGACAACAAACGTCGAGCGGACGAAAGGAGTGCAGGTCTGCAATGTCGGATGAACATATAATAAAATAAAAGTATATGAAAAAAAGGTTTAATTAAAATATTATGTAAATAAAAGTCCGAATAAAAAACAAATGGGAGTTTGTTAGAGGAGAGGAAATGTACGAAAACGTAATGAATTATTTAAAATGGGAATGGGGATTTTTTTGTAATGATTATTTCTGTTTTTTTTTATTTTGCTATTAATGTTTGATGGAACTGATTTAAATGAATGTGAAATATATTTTTAATTATTGCTTAGTTTTAGTGAAGGGTTTATAATAATTTAATTTAAAACTGGTTATTTGGGGAATGTAGCGAGTATTTTTACTGTGATTCACGGTCAAATTTGAAAAAGAAAAAAATATGGTTCGAATTTTATATTTTAGTGATTTTCTCGTAAACTATAATAGATTGAATGGATTCAAAAGATGCATATGAAAGATGAATGTAGCGAATACACTTGGTTCTCTTTTATGCGGTAGATACGTTCCACAGAAAAACGCATAAAAATAAATCGCACAAAAAAGGACTAGACACACATATAAAAATAAAGGATACGTTCCATACTTTTTTAAAAAAGCATATTATTAAATCAATGAGTTACAATATAACGAAAATCGCATAAAAAAGGGTTTATTAAATTTCAGAAAAATAATTAGTTTTACTATATTCTTTCTGAAATGTTTATTCATAATTTTATAAAAACGTTAGCAATCATAGACAAGTTTATTAAATTTCAGAAAAATATAATCTTAACATATTCCTTCTAAATGTATGTGGAAAACATTCTACAAAAAAAAATACAGAAAATTTTTATGAAAGTTAATCTTTCTTCACATTTTTTTTTTTTAGAATTATCGTCGCTATATGAGAGTGTTCGGTATAATTTGCGAACTGGTTCGAAATCACTTTCATCACTAAAAGAGTTAGTCAGCATATCAGATCTATGTCCTGAAGATAATGATTCTTCACAAGTAAAATTAGTATCAACTTCGCATGTTGATTTTTTCCCTTTGACAATATAATCAGTGATTAAACTTTGCGATGGCTTTGCTATTTTTTTGTACAATTCCTGATATCCAGAAATGCAATTCTGAAGTTGAAACTTGAATGCTCGTTCAGAATTATCATCTTTTTCGATGAAATGGTTTGCCAATTTGTGTGAAAATCGCCTAAAATAGTTATTTAAAAAAATGCTTCTTGAAATAAAAACTGCATAACTTCAAAACCGCATAAAAAGAGGACCGAGTGTATTCCTGTGGTTTTTTCCATTTGGCTTATATGATTATATTAACAACGATTCTCAATTCAAAATTGTATTTTGTATATCTAAATGTGTGTTGTATTTTGCTATGGATTTATTAATAATGAATGAAGTGTGATGTATGAAATTAGTCTACGATGTTCGTTGGATCGATGGAAAATAAAAACATAAAGAGTTTAATTAAAATATTATGCAAATATCAGTACAACCCGAAGATGAAGAAGGAAAAGTGTATTTGCTGGAGGAGCGAGGCAGGAAAATGTACGAAAACCTAATGAATTATTTAGATAGGAATAAGGCCGCGCAAACTCCCCCATTATTTCACTGTTTTACCATTGATGTTTGATGGAGCCGAAGTTAAGGTTTAAAATTAAAGGAATACAAAATTTAATGCAGCATCAATTATGCACGCTCCTCGAGTTCTGAGCGAAGATCCACTATCTATATACCCACTTTTTCTCATCTCATTATCGCAAAGTCGGTAACTGCAAAGATCACATGTATTCATTATGTTTATACAGAATTAAGCGAATTAAACATGTTCCAATTTATATTTCCACAAATATTCGCAGTGCACATCGGCAGCTACCACATCCTTTTTGCTTCTGCACATCCTCTCCGGCTCCTTCTCTGGGAATGTGTTTACTTTGAACTTTCGCGAAACGCGAACACACTAAATAATTCAATTAGAATTACACATTTATTACACCTCGGGCTTAATCTCCGAGTTACAGCTTTGCACTTCCACCACACAAAACCCATACCCTCCAACCTACAGAATCCAGCTGATTAACAATAACAATATCACCTTGTAACGTTAATCCATCCAATGTTTACTTCCGTTCTTCGCATCAACGTAATTAAACGAAATTAACTTCTGTTCGATTACATTTACATACATCGCACAAAGGAATCTTTAATAATGAATTGGATTTCAAAGATGTCTGGATTGAGTCTCTCTCTCACTCATTCAGACTGCAAAAAGCAAGTAGCCAAATACATTTAATTATGTTCGAGTCTTTTGCCTCAATTCCGCTCGTTCCATTCCAGCAGCAAAAAAAATAAATACATAAAAAGAGAGAGTAAATATACAAGATATAAAATGAATGAGTGCGTATTTCCAGTAATGAAATATACGGAACATTAGGCATTCTTTTCAGCTCAAAACATTTGTACATAAATAAAATATAAATTCGCGAATAAAAATTAAAAGAAAGATTCGTTTAATTTTTATTTTGTTGTTTTTTTTTTTTGAGGGGGCAAAGGACTGCATGAAAACTGAGTAAAATGAGTTAAGTTGAGTTCAGGGGGAATTTTAATAAACACATTTTTCGGGCTACGTTTGGAAACGTTCCGTTAATAAAATATTAAAATGGAATTTCCAGAAGAATTTTCTAATTATGGTGCTTTGTGAGTTCGTGTGTATGTATGTATAGGACAGCACTGTGAAACACTCCGTTTTTCCAGGTGAAAAACAAACTGAAGGGTCGCCCTTAAGGGGGTGGAAAAACGGAGGGAGCAAAGGTGGATGGAAGGAAGGAAGGAAGTTTTCCTTACTTTATTCCTTAGTGAAATTAAATATTTACGGGGCGAAAATTTCGCATCGAATCATGTGAAACGTCAGACAACTTGAGAGAGAGAGAAAAACGAAAACGTATCATATTTATATAGAAAACGCCTCATTCGATTTACGTAATGGAGACGCATATCTACATATTTTTTTCTTTCTTGTTTATACAATTATCTTCTATACGTTCACTTTCTATATATGCATATTATATAAGCTTACTCGCATATCTCTTTCTTCCGATCTTGTCTTATTATATATTTATTAAAGAGACTGAAGAATACAATTTCAAGTACGTTAGAAACACAAGAAATTTAATATTTTTAAGATCTTAAAATATTAAATTTATATCTCTGCATTCACATCTAAAATACGAAAAATAGATTATGAAAGTTTTAAACCAGATCATCATTGAAAAGTGCATTTTGATGATTGAATTCTCGCATCTTTTTAATATTTAATACTTATATCGGTTCTAGAATAATTTGGTTCAATCAAACAAAAACCCTCGGTTTACGAACATATTTTTTTTTCTGGTAAGTACAAAAATACAGCTTTAATTAGTACGGATTCACTATAGTCCGGTTTGTGTATTTTATATTTAATTACATCATTTTTAAATAATGAATATTTTGTACAAACGAATTTTTGTAATATTTCATTTTATTAAATTGTTATAGTTTACTGTAATTATTACGAAATATTTATAAAAATAAATTAATGTAACACTTTGGAAATAAATAAACGTAACTTGTTTTGAAATGTAACAGACAAATTACAGTAATTCTGAAATGACTTGAATGTTTTACATAGTAATGAAGTATGCAAACGCTGTTTTTTTTTGCACACGTAGGGTTATGCAGGAAGTGAATAAAACATGCGACATATTATGTTCGCTATGCGATCTAAAACTAGATGTACAATATATAACATGGGAGGAATATCGGTCATCCATAATGAAACAGTTGGACAACTCTTGAAGAGGGTGAAGGACAGTCGGGGCTTTAAATATACAACGTTCCAAGGACGAGCGCATTTCGCAATATTTATTGCTTCCTATATAAAAAACATATATAATGTAACATGTACTTGAATATATAAAAGCAAATTTATAAATCGCATTTGTCTCTTCGATTTTGTTCTTTTTTAACGTTCCTTTCGTGTTTTGTAGGACAAAACTTAATTACTTGAACTAAATTAACTTTTAGTTTCCTATATGGAAAAGGCGTATAAGACTAAAAGCTTTTTTTGTTGAGAAAATTCAATTATAAGTAATTTTCACGAAAAAATAAAAGTTTTCAAACAACTTAATGCATACTTAAATAATGTATAAATACCTCGCATAGTCCGGTTTCGCCTACACCAGGACTACTTAAAAATAAAGACTTGACTGTATAAAGATAAAACAGATTTTATGTATAAAATATTAATTTTCTATACTATTTTTTAGATTTGTTCGTATTAATCGAAATAGGACTATTGATGCAAATTCATTTTAAATTGGATTTTACAGAATTATTTTTGGTAATGGTTTATACTTCTTCAAATTATTTTCTGATCCAACGTATTTTCGCAAATAATCCTCATACCAATATTAACAAGTTCATAATTGAATTTTATTTAATTGGATGATAATCCCATCTCACTTTTGATCCCTCCGTGATGGTTCTGATGTAGTTTTACTTGGGATCCCAAGTACGAACAGTCACTTATCTTAAAACCAATTCCCGACCAACGTCAGCGTCCCCACACAAATTGATTGACACATAATTCAATTTACTCTAATTGCACTAGATTTACTCACATACATATAACTTATTACCAAAAAAATAACTAAACATTAGTACAAAATTATAAATTTAGTAATTTTTTAATGGAAATGTTTAAAATTATATCTTTTCCAGCACAAATAAGATCATTTTTCCTATACAAAATCATTACTTTCTTGTTATTACCAAATAACAAGAAGCAGGCACATCCACCCGAAAATATTATCTTTTTCATAATAATCTAGTTTCATTTTATTTTTTTACTTCTCTGTTAATGTCCACTTTTACGATTATCAATTATTATCGTTTGAAAAAATCAAGAATTCTTTAATAAGAATGAGAATTAAAATGCATTTTTTTTTCATCAAAAATAACATAATTTTCCCTATACAGAAGCATCACATTGTTGTTATTATAAATATAAAAAGAAAAGAAAGCAAGCAAAAAAAAATAATCACCTTAAGCTATAGAAAATAACAAGAACCAAGCGCATCCACCCGTAATTATTATAAGAAATTGCTTCACGACAATCGAGTTTTTTTTTCCTCCGCAGAGAAGCAGAAACAAAACAGCTAATCTTTTCTTATTTACTTTCTCCCTTCGTTTGTATTTAAATTCAAATATAATAATTTATATTTTTCTCTCCCTTTCTCGCGTTTTACTCCTTTGCGTTCGCATTTTTTCCATTTTCTCCACTTATTAATTTATTAGCAATTTTCCCTTCTTATCTTTGCGCACGAAATTATCTTCCACGAAAAAATACGTAAATATATATATGTATATACATATTTATTTCTCTTTCTGACTGAAAGTATATTAATAAAAAAAAAAACGTTCCCCCATTTCTGCAAGTCCGCGCTCGCCCCTTGAAACGCAACGACTGTCGTTGCCCTCCTTCAGCGACCCCAAATTATCCTGCTTTATTTACCGGCGAAGGATGAAATTTAAAATTTTAATGAATCAAGATGCTCTTTACATCTCCAAAGCGTAATTGCTCTGCACAAAATCAGAATTACAGTAGCTTAATTTTCAATTATACATTTGTTTTTGAAGAAATCTTATTTAGATTTTGATTGGATTTTAAATACGTTTCAGTTAACATTCTATCTAGTTTAAGCATTTTCATTCACATATATTTTTCGTTCAGTATTAATAGTAATCTATAAATATTTTTTTTTTTTCAATTTTAATTAGTTTATAAATTTGATTAAAATAATGATTTGATGTTTCAATATTGACATTAATCTATAATTAATTAAGTTCATTTCTGTTAATATTTGTGTCTAGTTTGACCATAAAATATGTATTTTTTTTTAATAAAATTTAACTACAAACAATAAATGTAATGATTTTTATTGAATCATAGTAGAATCATTAGATTGATCCTGTTTTTGTATGTTAAAATTTAACTATAAAATAATTAAAAATTCAGAAAACTGTTTGTTTATTTTAAATTGAATTTTCCTAGAAATATTTAATATATTAACAATCTTATTTTGAAAATAATTATTAGGTGTATGTTTTTTTAGTGTTTGTTATAAGTAAACTGAAATATTTGAGTTTTTATTGAAATTTGAAAAAAAAAAGTCACAATAACATAAAATACAAATAAACAACAATTTCTGAAATAATTGTTTGTATCAGAAAATAAACAGAAACGTATATTAATGTCAATATTTGCTGATTTACGTTGATGTCCTCTTACAAAAAAATATGTTTTTTATCTTGTTTGGACGTAAATATATTTTGTTATTATATAGTAATCATGGTTAGGGATATTTTCCAGCAATCAAACATATTTTGTTTACTAAAACATCTATTGTTTATATAGCGTTTTTGTTGTCGCTTGTTAAAAGCAGTACGGAAAAAAAAAATAAACAGGGGATTCCCCTTCGGGGGTTGCACACACGCGGAAAATGAAATGGAATAAAAGTCCGGATGGTTGCAATAAAATAAAATAGTTTGACGAAAAATTGAAGCAAACAAATTTGTATATAAATAAATCATGGACGGAGAGAGAGAGAGCAAAATAGAAGTACCCTAAATGTGTAAACAGACAGTAAAAATAGGTATCGATTTGTATGTTCGCATTTATGTGTGTGTGTGTGTGTTCTGTCGATGTTTTCGCATGGATGTGAAATTAATTGAATCAATTTGATATTCAATCATTTACATGTAGTCCGGTTTTTGTTGTTTCCGGGGGATGGGGCGTGGGTTTAAAAATAAACAACGAGTTGCGGTGGATCGAGGGGCAACCCTTCGCCGCCTCCGGTCCCGATGTGAAATATATGTTTCTGTAGCCGGAGGCGACTTCGGGCTCGGCTCGGCCACCAATTTTGTTTTAATTATTAAAATGCATGCTCTGATAAACCCGAACAATCGGCGTATCGGCGATTATTACTAAATTATATACGCCGTGTAAATAAATGATTCATTTGAAGGTTAGCACAGTCCAAACGATAGGAACTAACGATAAGCTTAACACTATACATTATATAACAATTACATAATTTTACATAATGATTATGAAATTTGATAATAACCTTAAAATAAGAAAAGTTGAATTGAATTCTTGAAGTTAAACAAAGATTTTGAAAAAAATACGTAAAAATTAGACATTATTAATGTAAATTTAGAAAATCATTTCTAGAATTAATTAAAATTAAAAAGATATCAAAGGTTATTTACATTTTAGCAATTTTTTTATGACTTATAGATTGTATTGTTAAAAATAAAATGAGTTTTAGAAGTTTTAAACACATTTTACAGATTTTAGAAGACATTTTAGATCAAAACTAATTACTAATAAAGTCACGTTTAGAATCATAATGATTCGATAAATATTTCTTATTACCTTAGCATTTGTATACGAAAATGGACTAAAAAATGATTTCTATGTTCTTTTCAAAAGTAATATGTCTATTTTCAATGAAAATATATATTTTACTACATTAATTGAATCATATATGAATTAGTTAAAGATGAAGATGTTTTATTATTATAATTACTATTTCATTTTATAGGAGACTTATAAAAGGATCATAGAGATTCGATAAATATTTCTTATTATTTGTATATTACATTAGCATTAGGATATCAAAATGGGTCAACAACTATTTAGAATCATAATTTTCTATATTACTTTTTTCAGTACAATCAAAAGTAATACATATATTTTCAAAGAAAATGTATACTTTACTACAAAAATTAAATCATATCTAAATTAGTTAAAGCTTTCGATGTTTTATTATTATAATTATTACTACATTTTATAGGAGAACTAAGCATTGGCTCATCAAAAATTAATTATATTAATAATTTCAAACAATTGGAAAATTTAGAGAAATAATTGAACAAAGTCAAACCAAGATCAAAAACCTTAACTCTGATATTTTCTTGAAGAAATATAAAATTCTAATTTGAAAAATGAAACCTTGTTTATTCTTAAGAAATTTCAATAGATTTCATGATTTTTTTTTTAAATTTATTTCTTTAACAACATTTTTGTGAAAAAATTAGACAACTTTTATCAAATCTTCATTATATTACCATTTTTAATAACATTAAATAAATTCTTGTTTATATAACAAAGAAACCATATCAAATTAAAAAACGGAAACGAACGTAAAATTATGTAAATATTTTTTCAACGTAAAATCCTTTGGTTTATAGGAAAAAAATGTTTGGCTTTGCGTATTGGAATCCAAGTAAATCCTATATTAAATTCATTTTCCGTGACTTATCGAATAGCAAATCCAATATTGATGGATTCGATCAGTCGGGTCATCATATTTTCGTGGTTCCAGGGAATTACCCTTTCGGATTACCAACAAAACAGTGAAATGTTTCTAACATCCGTTTATACCTTTGATTTACCCTATTTAGTAAAAAAAAGGTCAATGCCGTTACGTAAAGGTCAATCACATGATTATTTTAAAGAAAATTATGTATCGAATATTGTATATTACATAAATGTTAGTACTAATATATTATATAATACGAATGAATGAATGAATGAAATTGACAATTATTAAGAATAAATTGTTTATGAATATGCAATAAATAAATCTAAAAAAAAATAAGTTACAAATATAATTTTTTTGTTAATTTTTTAAGACCCTAAATATTAAATGATTAATAAAACGAAATATATTCAATAATTAATTAAAATAAATATAATAAATTGAAATAATCATTCCAAGTTATAATTTGCTAATTATAGTGTTGTAATGAAATTACCTCTTTAGGTAATTAATATTTTATGAATGCTAATAAATATTATAATTTGATTCGTGCCTATAATGTAACCTACATTTAATCGTATAAATACCGTCCGGACGTGCATTAATATACTACACTCTTAATTACAACTTCTATATTAGAGTATCGAATATTTAATTACAATTGAAATATTTATATCCAATTTGGTTTAATTATTAGCGATTCCATTAGGTGCGATTTTGATTCAACTGCAAAACAAAATACTCTACACATTTAATACGAACTAATAAATATTTAAAAGTCTCTTGCATTTCACGTCGAAAATTTAATTTAAATTGAAAATAGGACATTAAAACGAGAAATTTCTTGTATAGGAAATCTAATTAATATTGTTATAATTATCGAAAATGATTGAAAAATAGTAATTTGTAAGCATATTTTCATTATTAAAGAAAATGTTTAAATAAATAATTATTGTATACAAATTAATGTTTTTATTAATAAAAAAACAATATGTGCATTAAAAGATGGAAATATTTACTAGAATACAGAAAATTTAGTTAGTTGTGGGAAAATGATCATAAAGTTTGTAAAATTATAGAAAAAAATTCTTTAAAATGTAAAAAGTATTAAAAATTTTGAAAATTGATTTAGTTGTAGAAAAATGCCCAAAAAAATTTCTGTAAAGTGAAAATTCAAAAATTATTTTCTGAAAATAAAAATGTTATTACACATGTAAATAATTAAAATGAGAAAATTGATATAAATAAATAAAAATATTAATGTGTTAAAAATCTGGAATAAAAATACGAGCAAACAGGGATTGTTCTCATCTCGTATTTTACTACACATGTTACTTGTTTCATGCGGTTTCTCGAAAAGCTCGAACCGAATGCTTCATTTAAATATGGGGAGAACTTCTAAGAAAGGTTAATTGCCGACTGATGTCTTCCTTCAGCTTGATGTGGTGGAACTTTGTTCTTTGAACGTTCACCATGAAAGAGCCGTTTGCGAGGTAAGTTTCATAATAGTTATTCCATATGACAAAGAGCTCCAACATTACAAAAGGATCCACAAAAAAGAAAAAAAAAATACCAATAAAACTGCAGCCGTGATTTCCGTTCCATTCGTTTGCATAAATAGAATGTTTTGTGTTCCATTTATAAATAATTTTTTTCCCGATCATTTCAAATTTATTGGAAGGGCCATTAAATGCCTTATAACGTGTATCCCCATGTCGGGAACCGGGGGCGCGCATAAAAATTTACAATCAAGTTATTGTTTTCGCGTAATCCATTGAATTCTGCGTTTATTTATATTGGAATTAAATCGATACGCCGTGGAAAAAAAAAAACAATAAAAGGGTTGTATTTTTTTCATTGAATTATTTACAATTAGGGCTCAAATTAAATGGAAAATCGAATCAAATTTAATGCATTGCGTCGAACGTCTTGCATTTTCTATAATTTTTTTTTCACTCCAAAAAATCCGCATTTTTTTTTCTACCCGCGTATCCTTCGTCTTCTTAACGACAAAATAAACAGTAAATTGGTGTCCCGGTGAAGTGGTTTAAAGGGGGCGGCCGGTCGGGGAGCGCCTGAGAGATACTTTTCAAAATTGAATTCATTACGCGTAATTTAATACTGGTTGGGGGAGAGGAAGGGCGCTGCCGCGCAGGGGGCGCTCCATTCGATCTCGACGTCGACGTTGTTATATTAGCAAATACGCTGCAAAATTTGCAAAGGTGTATTGAATGAAGTAAATGGGCGGTGGAGGTGCGGGGGCGGTGACGCTGAGGGGGCGCTCACGAAGCCACGTGACAGGGCGGCTACTATAAAGCGGCGTCGTGTGGTCTAAGAATCCCCAGACGTCGCGCGACCGCCAAAATGTAATACTTCAAAACTTTCCAAGCACCTTCGGGCGTCTATTCGAGTCGTCGTCGTCGTAGCAAGCGCTTTTTGAAACTTTATTATCCTCATGTTTTCTTTCCGTAATTGTTGTGTCCTATGATATATATTTAATAGCGCCAGAAATAAATTGCGGTTAATGTAACCGCATAACATTTTACTTTACCCTCTCTCGCATTGGCGACATTCCAAGATCCTCCACCAGATTTACGTATTTCTCCTTCTGTTGACATCGACACTTCCTCTTTACGTTACGTCATCTTTTTTTTTCTTTATTTAAAACTTTTCACGTTCCAACATCATCACCAAAACTATCAATTCACAACAATTTTACACTAATCTGTTTTATTTTTTAATTATACTAAACATAATAATTAGTGCTGTTCTTTAAAAATTAATGATTTTTTTAAATACTTCCCACACAACATCTTTTACGTCATTTAAGCGTCAGATAAAAAAAATCGCAAAATCTTACCTTGTATTTTATTATTTTAATTCACTGCATTCAATAACTACTCGGAACTTGCAAAGAAATTGATTTTTAATGCAATAAAACTTCTGCAAGTATACGCGTTTATTCGATAAACGAAAAGTATTAGTAGAAGAAGCACAACTGTTTGAAAAACAATCTATGGTAGTCATGGAAACTGTTATTTAATAGTCACGTCACTAGAATAGAAAATAAAAGCGCTAACGCTTAATTTACACTCTTATGTAACAGAAATTACAAATATGAAAGTCTTGGATTTGAGTATAACCAGAATTCACAACTGTTTCTTTTTCAAACAGTCATGGAACTTGATATTAAAACTGAAACAAATTTTACATTTCATGTGTCACTAGAATCTAAACAGAAATTTAAAAAAAAATAAAACTATGGATTTAAGTATAATTAGAATTCAACGTTGTTTAAAAAACAAAATATGGTAGTCATGGAAACTGTTATTAAAAAGTCACGTCACTAGAATAAGAAATAAAAGCACTAACTTTAATTTACATATGAATCTTATGTAATAGAAATTAAAAATATGAAAGTCTTAGATTTGAATATAACCAGAATTCACAACTGTTTGTTTTTCAAACAGTCATGGAAATTGATATTAAAACTGAAACAAATTTTGCATTCCATGTGTCTCTAGAATCGAAACAGAAATAAAAAAAAACTGTTGGATTTGAGTATAATTAGAATTCAACGCTGTTTGGACAACAAACTATGGTAGTCATGGAAACTGTTATTAAAAAGTAACGTCACTGGAATAAAAAATAAAATCACTAACTTTAACTTACACCCGATTCTTATGTAACAGAAATTAAAAATATGAAAGTCTTGGATTTGAGTATAAGCAGAATTCACAACTGTTTGTTTTTCAAACAGTCACGTAAATTGATATTAAAACTGAAACATATTTTACATTCCATGTGTCACTAGAATCGAAACAGGAATTTAAAAAAAATAAAACTATGGATTTGAGTATAATTAGAATTTAACGTTGTTTGAAAAACAAAATATGGTAGTCATGGAAACTGATATTAGAACTGAATCAAATTTTATATTGTACGATTTACTAGAATCGAATATAAAATTATTAACATAAATTTATACGTCGCTTTTAAGTAAAAAAAATTTAAGAAAAACTAAATAGAAAGTAAAATATTGGGATAAAAATAGAAATTTTTGTCTAATTTTTCATCATTCTATTTGTTGTTTTAATCATTGTTTTTAAAAGATATACAGTGGAACCTCACTTAACGAGTTTAATTCGTTACAAAATTTTCGGATTTTTACTCGTATATTGGAACATATTCAAAAATGATGTAGCAGAAACTTCTCTTCTCATCGTTATGCGAAACGTACGAGCGACGTCAATTTTTTTAAAGCGAGGTTCCACGAGGTTATATCAGAGATACAGTTGGAGTATTATGAAAAGTAACCACAATCGCTTTATTCTTAGAGGAGCGCTGTTTGTATATTATTTAATCCTTCAATAATTCTCCCACAATCTCTTTATCCCATGGTTTCTCCCTATCCTCGAAGCATTGCAGTTTATAAACCCTATTGTGCACTCCCCTTCGAGTTATTCATCAACCATAAGCTATAGGTCTTGAAAGCAGTCCAGTATTTAAGGAGAAAAGAAGCTGTTAACGCAATAACCATTTATTATATTTCATATAACCTATGTTCAGTATTTACATTTCACAACATATTAGTTGTGTAAATATAAATACAATGCAGAAAATGTTCACTTAATGATGTAACGTTTATTTATAAAATGTGGATTACGATTCAATAGTTGATATAATTTTTAATTAATGCATTAATTATAATTATCGCAGAATATTAATACTGTTTATAATTAGATCATTAATATACGTATTATTAATGATCCAGATAAGCATTGATACAAAATTAATTCAATGTAGGGCTTTCAACTAATTATATTATATGGAATAATTATAATAAATTAAATAATATGTACAACTATTTTTTTTTTGTTTGTTCATCATTCCAGTACTTAATTATTTAATAATTAATTATAAAAAAAACATCATTAATCAAATAATATAATTTTTCATTCAAGCTACAAAACTTATTTAATAAACAATAGTGAAAGACATAAATATGTATCAGGTATACCAATTTCATGCATGCATTTTTTTTACCTATTACCCCAAAATATATTCGTTTACGCCGGATTTACCCCATTATAAGTGGAGAAACGAATTCCAATACTTTTTTTTATGGGTACATAGAACGTCCTCATTACCCAATTGGGGGTAATTTACCCCGATTCGTCAACCCTTGATGTAGATATAATTACATAAATATGTTTACCAATTTTAAACTTTTAACAGCATATTGAATTTTTTGTTAAATTATAAATATTTACGCATTATAAATAATTTTCATGAAATTTTAACTTTTATTTTTTTTTTCAACTAATTTGAGATAAATTCGCATGATGCACGACGCGTCACGCGGGTAATGCCATTTAAAAAATGACTTCGTCTCCCTTCTCTACCGTGATGTGCGGGGATGGGAAAGAATTCCCCTAAAACAAAGTTATTATTTGCATCAAAAAAAAATCCGGAAAATATTATACAGGAACGAAGCGAGGGAATGAAAATGTACAGCAGAGACAATGGTCGACAAATATATATAATACATATGAATATTGTATTAATGCTAAGGTAAATAAAATACACATTTGTTTCCAAACAATTCCCATATAACTCACATCTGAAAAGTTAGACAAGTGTAATAACTTTCAACTGTTTTTTTTTTGTTCGATTGTTTGTTTTGAAAAACATACTACAGTTGAATATTTAAGATACTTTTGTTTATTCAAATTCAGAAACAAAATTATAATTTAATGTAACAACTATTATTAAAATAGACATAGATTTTTTTTAATTTCAATTGAAATTATTTTCCATCAAATTGTATACAATTTTCATATTCAAAGGAAAAAACATTATTATTTTAATAAATTTGATAAACTTTCAATCAAATATAAATAATTTAGTATATTTTGTGCAAAAATTAAAGAAATTAATTGAAATATGTGTAATATTTGGATTAATTTAATTATTATTAAAATGGACTTTTAAATCTATTCTATCAATTCGATTTTATATTAACTTTTAATTAAAATAATTTTCGAATACAAACATCAAATTTTAAAAAAAGTAAGCGTTAAAATTAATTGAAATGTTTATAATTAATTCATTCTAAAGTAATAAAAAATATATATAAAAAACACAAAAAAAAATAAGAAGTGCAGCGGATTTGGTGTCGCGGAAGTTTTTAAATTAATCGAAGTTTCGCTGCAAACTTGATACTTGCGGATTCATTATTTATGCATTTACCACAGCCAGGACATTCTGTATAGTGAATTTTGCGGGCTTTACGGACTTGTTTATATTCTCGAATATGAGAATGGAAGGGAGTTATTTCGCGTAATTTAATTAATGTTTGCAAATGGTTGCAACATCGGGAACATTTTACAAAAACAAACTTTTTTTTTTAATATTTATGTTATACTTTAGCTCAGATTTATGTAAATCCTATTTATTATTTATTTAAAAACTTATACACATCAAAAAAGTTACAATTTAATTTTTAAGTACTAACTATGGGTCAGAGTGACCCACCTGATATTTGTTTTCATTCGCATTCTAGTGCACTTTTTAATAGGAGCAAAGCAATCTCGACGAGAGGTACTTATTTTACTGTAGAGTATATTTCGGTTCATCTATATATTGCTGTGTTACACCCGTGAAATTAAAGACACTGTACTTAATGCGTGTAGTGTGTACGCACCTCAATATATTAATTTCAAATAAAAAATATAGATCTATATTTCTTTTTCTCGTTTGAAAATAAGGAAATTATGAATTAAAGTTACTTTAATTACTTAATAAAAAAGTACAATAGAAAAACTAATGATATTTGTATAATAAATAATAAAATATATGAAGAAATAAATAAATCAGAATTTTATTTTTATATTAATTATATTGTATAAGATGTTGTAAAGTTGAATTCAAGAAAAAAAAAATGAATGAATAAAAAAACATACAAACACAAAAGAAAAGCACGCTTTCGTCTCTCATTATTCTCATCTCCCTCTGCGCTTCTGCTTCCCGGAGTGTCTGATATTTGGGGTATATTCTTGAAAAGTTTTATTATAACGACTTCAACTTGTAAAACTCGGTCCCATTTATGTGATATACCTCATTTATACGTACTGAAATTCCCAGGTAAAGTAGAAAACGGCGTTACTCGCGAATGTCTTAGGCGCGACGTCAATAAAAACCGCACCAGGGAAAATTACATTGTAACATTTCCCTATTAGAGTAGGAGATTTGAAATGATCGTAAAACGTAGGGCCACATCCTCAAGATCGCATCATTTTACATCTGATTGAAACGTCGAAATCACTGTTTCTTCTTCGCTCTCCGAAAAACCAAATCAAATATTTGTTTTTACTTTATTTCTTTTATATAATCGTACAATTTCTATTTGTTAATTATAAGAGATTAATTATATTTATATTAATTAAATTTAGCATAATTGTTTACAAAGAATCATATAAATTATATTAATATTTGCAATACTTTATGTAAGTACTAATTAATTTGTATAATTAAGTTACGCAATTTGTGTAAAGGAGAATTTAAAAGGAAAGGAATTCAATGAAAAAACGAGACGAGACATCGAATTAATATATGCAGCTTCTTTTGTAGTTCTTTATAGATGTTATTTGGAATATATTATTTTTATCTTGTCTGGAGCCGAAACGGATATTCTACACATCTTTTTTTGTTACTTTTACTACGTTTCATTCCAATTCATTCATAAACAATGCGTATTTCCGAGAAATGGAACAGTCGTCTGCGTTTTTTTTCTGCATTCCTTTGCACTCGTCGAATATAGTATTTTTTTTACCGAATTTATTTTCATCAATGAATGCATTCACTACATCAAGTTTACTCGGCCATTGGTTGCATAACTTACATTTTTTTTTCAATTAATTTAACCAAAACTAACAATTAATTATCTAATTAAATATATTAATTGCATTAATGCACTGAAACCTAAATAAAGTTCGAAAACCGAATTGTTCGAAAACCAAAACTATTTTTTCAAATAAGAATTCATGTAATATTATTATATAAGCTACATTTATAAGAATAAGTTCATGAAAAATCAATGCAAGAATCATATAATTTTCTTTAATATAGTAATTGAATCATCGGATTTCAAATACAATTATTTCCTAAGGGCAGTTCGAAAACCGAATTGCTCGAAAACTAGAACTGTTTTTTCCATAGAAAAATCATGTAAGTTGTCGCTTAACGAGCAAAATTTGGTGGAAATTCTTTCACTATACGAGTAAAAATCCGAAAATTTTTGAACAGGATTATGTTCGTTAAGCGAGATTCCACTGTATAGTACCTTTCATGAAAATTCAATACAAAAATGATAACTTCTTTATATAATCAAATCTCTTGATATTTATGATATTAAACGTATATCTAAACTCATTTCTTATAAATTCCTAAATTCATTCCTCAATTATAAAAAAAAATACAGGTAGCCGTAGCCTACAAAAGCCGTCGCAAATCGAATCAGCGTAAAATGAACCATTATTTACATTATTTACAAAATCAGCAATTAATAAGCGTTATTTCGAAGCGACGTTATTGTGAATCGGCGTAAATCGAACCGGCGTAAAACGACGTTTACCTGTAGATGTAATTATTACCTCAATCATGAAAACATACCGAAACCTTTCAAACCTTTTTGCAAAATTTTAATTAAAAATATGCAAAAAAAACGGTATTATTAAATTTAATTGAATCAGTATTATTTTTTTTTTTGATGCAACAATCTACATTTGTGTATTCACCGATACACAAACATATAGAGAGAGAGTGGAACACACACAAAAAAAATATTACTAGGGTTCGCTTTAATATTGAATTGAATATTTTAAACGGATCATATGAAATATTTATTTTTCCAACTAATTGGATTGAAGATTTATTAACTGGGCATTTTCCACCCGAAAACCAATTTAATATCTATCGATTGTTTGATTGGCGGCGAGTTGCGGCTCTCCTATTCCAATGCAGACATTCTCTATATCTCTGTGTGAGTGTGTTTTTTGTTGTTGATGTTGTTGTTATTCGAGGGTACTGGATTTTTAATGCTAAAGCAGGTTTGGGGTTGTTTTTGTGGGTGGTGAAGGAGGTGGAGTGCAGTTCGCATCACATTATCGCCGATATTATAATGCGTGTTTAACAAGCCCAAATCCGATGAACCGTTTCAGCATTTACAGCCATGCACCAGACTACTACTACAACAACCGCCGCCTATACCGGTAGTAGGTGGTGCTGGTAGCTAGTAGCCAGTAGCTATAGACTGCTGCTGCTGCTGTTGTTGCAAACCAGCTTCGATTCTCTGACTAGTTGCCAGGCTCAATTATATCATTACGGATTACACGGACGAAACAGGTGGAATATAATCGATTCCAATCAATATTTACGCTTTTAGTCAACGTTTTTAATCCACTTAATAAGCAAAATATAAACAACGGACAAACAAATGCGAAAGATAAAAACAGTTACCGACACACCACTCTAAATCGATTAATTATTTACTTTTTATTTAAAAGAAAAACAAATTAAATATTTATACTATTTATTTTGTATTATGTCATAGTATATTTAATCTACAATTTTATTCCTGCGAACATTAATTAAATCCAATTGATTGTAGACATTTGTTTTTTTTTCTGTAAACTTCCCAATATAAGCTTTTACCATTATATTCTTTTGTAATTTGTTGTTTGGCTGCCGTCTTGTAGGTTAACTGCAAACACCGAAAGGGCTCACAAAGGGCCTGGCTTGATCAGGATTCGAACTGGCGCCAACGGAATCGTGGCTATTAGAAGCCCCTATATATACAATAATGAAAAAGTTTAACCATTTCCTATATTCTTACAATTTTTTTTTACTATAATCATGTTTCTTAACAAATAATTCATTTTATTTAGAATTAATTTGTTAATAAACATTATACTCAAATTTATTTTCTTTCAGAATTTTTACAAAAATTACTCTTTATTTTGGAAAACATATTTGTATTGAACATAGTTTGATTTATATTATGTAAACTTATTTACAAATTAAAAGGTTCAATACAGTTTTAAATAAAACGTCTCGAAATTTTAAATTTCAAAATTTGTTTGTTTTATATATAATTTTATAAATTATTTCTATGCAATTCTTGTATTGTATTGTAATTTTAAATTTCAAAATTTGTTTGTTCTATATATTATTTTATAAATTATTTCTATGTAATTCTTGTATTGAAGATGATTATTTTGTATGTAGATTCAGCACTTTTATGAAATACAGTGGAACCTCGCTTAACGAGTTTAATCCGTTCCAAAATTTCCGGATTTTTACTCGTATAGTGAAACACGTTTACTAATATAAATTACGATAATGCGTTCTTTTTGCTTTTCATATCTATGGTTTGTTTATTAAATTTTGCACAAAAAAACACAAATAATATCTCTGAGCACAAGTTTGGAAATTTTGTAATCACAAACAACACTAAGATGCAACTAGAATGACCACTAACACTAAGAACTGTTTTCCAATTCACACACGGTGAAGTGAGTTTATAGTTGGTTATATTATTTGTATCAATTCGGGGACTTGTTGGAATTCTGTTTATACTTTTAATATTTGTTTATTTAAAAAAGTGAACATACTTTGTTTATATATTATAATAATGGTTGGACACAATACATAATCCGCTTTAAACAAAGATGACAAAGAAAGTCGAAGATGGTTAATATATTCAAAAATACACATAATAAATGTAAACAAATCTTCTCTTCTCATCATCACTCGTTATGCGAAACGTCGCTCGTTAAGCGAGTCATTTTTATTACAATTTATTTTGCTCGTTAAGCGAAATACTCTTAAACAAGGTTCCACTGTATAATACAGAGAGTTGCGGTAATCATTTAATCCTCAGTTAAAGCCACATATCTCTCGGATCGCTGCTAACAGCCAATCAGTTAATTAATAAATCCTCTTACAGTCTGGCCGTATGCAGCATTACTGATTATATAATATTTATATATTCGATTACACAATAAACATGTTAATTCAATCTTCAGATTTGCACTTCTTTTCATGTTACGTTTTTTGTTTATATACACAAGGTTTTGTAGCAATTAAATTGCAATTGTTATTTAATTAATTGAAAACAGTAAAAATATGTTTATTTACCAAAAAACAATAATTTGAGTGTAATTGCTGATATGAAATTTTAAAATTGTAAAAATAATATAGTAAATATTTACATTTTTTTTTTACACAAAACCAATAATTTTAGTTTGTTTTATTGATGTGCTAAAAGTTAAAAATTGATAGATTTTTATAGTAAATAAATATTTAGATTTTTTTTTTATTTTTGAATATTGTTGAAGTAAAACATTGTGGTAAGATTTAATAAATACATTTTTTTCCCTATTTATTTTTAATATCTCAATTTAGTCTACATCTTTATTTTAACCAGTCTAAATCTTTATTTTAATAAAAAAAAATCTACAAAAATTTAATACGAAAAATGTAAAGGTATTTTTACATATGTGTAAGTAATTTTGTAAGTTAGAACTAAGATTAGTTAGGAAAAATATGTAAATAGGTAAATTATTTAACTGAAAGAAACATGAATAAATAATGCTGAAAATTTACTACAGTCTTTCATAATGATCAATTTGTTGGTATTCTTACCAATAAAACGTTTTCTGGTAATATTTAATCATTTCGATATAATCATAGTTAGAATCTTTTCAAAAATTGGATTTGGTGAGATGAATAAATTAACCTGACACCAATTATTTGAAGTCAATTAGAACGTAAATGATTCAGTAACGTTTATTTCTAGTTTTATTTATGAAGTAACATAGATAGGTGCGTTTGAATTGTGTGAGTGAGGGAGAATTTAAAGGTTTTAAAGGATTTAATTTGTGATTCGGCCCTTTTTGGGCACGCGCATATTTCAGAATGGGCACGGCCTGAAAAGTGCGGGGCTGAAGGGTGCGGGTGCATGAAATATTTATAATGGCCGGACCATAGAATATAATTAATAATGGAGCGAGAGTGCCACCCCCGGTTTTTCGGCTCGGGGTGATGAAGCGTAATTGTTTTGGACGATGATAACGGTCAAGTTGTAATTACAATCTTCAAGTTTAATAAGTATTTATTGCGGTGCGTGCGTGTATTTCTCTCTCTCTCTCTCACACACTTTACGCACATTTATATATATATATATATATTACGGTACGTTGCGTTTACGTAATGTTGCGCTACGTTATGGACCGGTGTTATGGCGATTGTGTGCGAAATGAAAGTGTGTGAGAGAGTGAGAAAGGGTCATAACGTAATGGTCCACGCGTGGACGTGCACACACGCCATCCTTACGCCACCCGCACATTGTGCAATAATATGGCCATTCACGCCACCCCCCTTGCTACCACTACCGCCCCCGCGACCGCTGCGGCCACCAACTAATAACCTGCATACTGAAAGCGGCCTTAATTATCGGAGGGGTCCCTCCAACCAAAATGCTGAACCTCTAATTGAAAATTTACGGCGACAAAAATTGGACATTCCGGTGTGCAAATACGCAAAGATTTTTATGTGCAAAACCACCACCATAGTCACCCCACCGAATGTCCGGCAACGTACATTCTATTTATTACTTGTACACGCGACACCATCAATACCAACTAATCCGTTTTAATGTCTGATGATTTATATATTTTTTTTCTCTCACCCTCAGTTTCCGTTTACAACAAATTTACTACCTTTTTCCCAATGAAATTATGCATATTTTTATTAATATCAATTATTCACAGTATTCTTGAATAAATAAATTTTATATAGTGTAAAAAAAGTACAGCATTTTATAAAAGAAACGTTACTATTTTGTTCTAACGCATTTTTTTTTATTTAAAAATGTTATGTCAATTTGCATTTGACATTTATTTGAATTTATGTCACTTTGACAGGTGTCGAGTGTGTACTTGTGAATGATTTTTACTATGTTATATTGACTAACTTCAATTTCTAATATTTAGTTCTATGTAAATGCTTTTATTTAAATAAGGTTTATAATAACATTAATTGTTACAATTATCTTGGTTTTTGTAAAACTGAGGTTATGTCAGTTTATATTTGACAGTTTTACGTAATTTCTATATTGAATTTATGTCACTTTTTTATTTGACAGATGTCAAAAGTTATCTGCTGCAACTTACCATAGGTTTTTCAACCCTTTTGGAATAGTAGAATTACTTACATTAATTAGAAATTTAATCAATTTGCAGTAAGATTAGTAATTGTCAATATTTTCATTCCTATATAACGTATAATGTATATTTTTTAGAAAATTTAAATAAGTAAAGCAAGAAGTTTCGACAAAACTTTGAAAATTCGACAAGATAAAATGACTTCAGCCAGTTTTGCAAGATCAAAGATAAAGTGAATACATTTACATAAAATATTTACATAGAATTCATGATTTTCCAAATTACTGTTTCAGCTTAGGGAAAAATAAATTATTAAGCAAGCTTTGTAAATATCACTTTATTAATTTATATTTTATTTTGATACAATTCAATTAAGTTTTCTATTTTATTCTTATAAACTTAAATTATAGTAAGTTTAGATGAATGTGCAAAATAAGTAATAATTTCAGTTTTTTAACTAATAATTGAAGATTTATATTATTTTTTGTATAATAGTAGTAGCCAAATGTCATTCAGTGTTAAATAATAACGATCACCTATTCAATAATTAATGTTGCTTAACTTTTTTGTAGTTAATTGTTGTACATCTCATTTTATATAAATTTAATTAATATGTCTTTTGAAATTGTATAGGACTTTTATCTGGGTATAATTTTTCTCTTTCGTTTTCAATTTTGAATTGGGGAACAATAATAATCTGAAACATGATTATGTATGTTTAACTGAAAGTAGACAGATCCAAACACTTATCCGGATTAGAATAAGGCGATAAATCATATTTTCGTAATTAAAAATGCAGGTAAATAAAGGAACAGCAAAGAACAAAGAATGGAAACAAAGTGCGTTAAATATTCATAAATCGTTCATGAATATGCAAACCCATAAAAATCCCATCAGAAGATGGGCCCAACCATTATTCAGACGAAATACACCCAAAGAGTACAAGAGAGAAGGAAAAACTAAATTAAATAAGATAGTGTCAGAAAATATCAGCCCTACTCATTTATAACGTTCTCTCTCTCTCTCTCCTTCTCGTCTGCCTTTATCTTCCCTTTCGCTCCCTTTCCTTAGCGACTCCTTTTTTTTTCTCATCCCTGGGATCCTTCTCTCCCTATACTTTGTGTGTACACTCTCCGACATTATTCTCCCACTTCGTCTATCTCTTTCTCTCTGTGTTATCGTGTAATTGTTTTCGTGAGCTGCTACTTCCCACCAAATATACACGCACTCGTTGCTCACAAAAACCTTATCTTATCACGAATTAAATGACAATTTGTTCCATGCTTTATAAACAGTGTATTTTAACCTAAAATATGTTGTCGTGCCTTCACTTGAACAGCAATTTGTTTAACATATTTGTTCTATTGTTACATCCACTCTGATATAAAAGACGTAAACCAACATATTGACTCTTTTGACATTTGACAGTTAATATTTGCTCAATGACATTTAACTGACAGCTGTCATTGCTCTGACTTATGTATACATGATAGTTGGCATCATTGACAAGATATTTATGACATGTGTCACTACAATTCGTGTAATATTATATATTTAAATCAAATTCAAGACCATTACAATGCAGTTAATAAGAAACGTATGTTATATAACAGAAGTGGAAAGACTTTTAGCAGCAAAATCCGAACCTAAACTTTTTGGTATAATAATTTTTAAAAAAACTCAATCATAATATAAAATATATATAATATTTGTGTTTTGTTGTGGCTCAACTAGCCACAACAAGACTCTTGAAAAGCCGCAGTTTGGCCACCCCTGTTATATAATATCACTTACATAACTAAAAAAATACTTTAGCAAATATTTACTATAAAATATAAACAAAGTAACCAATTTTATACCCTTTGTTATAAGTGCAAAAGGTATATTTTTACATTCAATAATAAACTTGCAATGCATATGAAATATTATTACAAATGATTAATTATAAATGTCGAATTGAATTCAATGAAATTTCAATGAAAGAAAAAAAGAACTGTATAGCGTCGGTATTTATTCGCATCGCGCATTTTGTATGGAAATATTTAAAATATTAATAAAGTTGACAAATTTAAATTGCATTTAGATATTTGATTCGCGATTGGCATATTAATTACTACCGACAGTATTCAAATAATATTTTACGAAAAAAAATAATGTATATTATTGAATATAAAATTACAATTTTCCATTTCAAATATATTCTTTAATGTAAATGTAACATGTATTTTTGTACAATTCTTAAAACTTAATCTTTTGTAATTCATTCCAATGTATTTGGTGGATTCAACAGTAAATGAGACATAAATATTTGACTCACTTATCTAATGTGACAGCTGTCAGTTTAATTGTCAATATTAGTTGGTGCATCAGTTAAAAATGTATATGTTATATTTGGGACAGTACAAAAGTATTTTTGTATGATTCTTAATACTTAATCTTTTGTGATTCAATCTAATCCAATTAGTGGATTCAACAGTAATTGAGACTTAATTATTTGCTAGGCATACCATGTTTATACATATTTAACTACTATGACAGCTGTCAGTTTAAATGTCATTTTTATTTGATGTGCCAGATAGAAATGTATGTGTTATATTGGGGACAGTGCGGACGCATCATTACAAAACTATTATCCATTTAAAAGTGAGATTTAACTGTAGTTAATTACAGGATTCTTAAAACTCAATCTTTTGTGATTCATTCCAATGTAGTTGGTGGATTCAACAGTAGATGAGACATAAATATTTGACAGTCATACCAATTTATATACAGCTGTCAGTTTAATTATCAATATAAGTTGGTGCATCAGTTAAAAATGTATATGTTATATTTGGGACAGTAGAAAAGTGTTTTTGTATGATTCTTAATAGTTAATCTTTTGTGATTCAATCTAATCCAATTAGTGGATTCAACAGTAAATGATACATAATTATTTGCTAGGCATACCAATGTTTATACACATTTAACTACTATGACAGCTGTCAGTTTAAATGTCATTTTTATTTGATGTGCCAGATAAAAATGTATGTGTTATATTAGGGACAGTGCGGACGCATCTTTACAAAACTATTATCCATTTAAAAGTGAGATTTAACTGTAGATAATTACAGGATTCTTAAAACTTAATCTTTTGTGATTCATTTTAATATAGTTGGTGGATTCAACAGTAAATGAGACATACATATTTGACAGTCACATCAATTTATATATCTAGTGTGACAGCTGTCAGTTTAATTATCAATATTAGTTGGTGCATCAGTTAAAAATTAATATATTATATTTGGGACAGTACAAACTTATTTTTGTATGATTCTTAATACTTAATCTTTTGTGATTCAAACTAATCCAATTAGTGGATTCAACAGTAAATGAGACATAATTATTTGCTAGGCATACCAATGTTTATACACATTTAACTACTATGACAGCTGTCAGTTTAAATGTCATTTGTATTTGATGTGCCAGATAGAAATGTATGTGTTATATTAGGGACAGTGCGGACGCATCATTACAAAACGATTATCCATTTAAAAGTGAGATTTAACTGTAGTTAATTACAGGATTCTTAAAACTTAATCTTTCGTGATTCATTCCAATGCAATTGTTGGATTCAACAGTTTACGTCTCCGAAAGATTACGTTAATAACAAATTGAAATGCACAACTTTTTTTAATTGTACAAACGGATATACTGTATGCTCTGTGCGCTGGTGGCTTACTAGCTGTGTGTAGTTTTTAAAACCGAACCGTGGATTTTAAATCCCCCACGTGATTCTAAATTGTCAGTTGGATGCTCGTATTGCCACATCTGATGTTAAGCCGCATTACGTGGGAATAGAGGGATTAAAGTTAGATACATTTGATGGCCATATACATTATGCAAGTGGTCATTGCAACTACAACAGGTAAGCCCTGGAAATTATTTAACTCTCTGTTTAGTTTCGACATTTTCAGCTGAATACTACACATTCTTTACATAACATGTATAGAGTAAAAACCTATGAATATTTGTTTATTTATTCAATATTGCAATATTTTTGACAAACAATTTTCTTTTTCAAATAAAATGAATTTTGTCAGAATTTCTATCTGTCATTTCTGTCTAATGTCAAAATGTCTAATTACCAAATGGACAGTTTTGTTGGTATTCCTAACTGTCATTTCTGTCTAATGTCAAAATGTATAATTGTCAATCAGAGTGTAGATGGGACATTAGATGTGTATTTCTAGATTTTCCATCGTGATTTTTCTTGTGGTGGTGCTGGGGAATTCGTTTGGAAAATGATATATCTGTATTAATCAATACTTTTTTTCTTGTTATAAACGAGAGGAAATTTGAGACAGTTCGGGGAAAGTTGCGAGCCCGGTCTATTAGGGCCCTTCATTTCCGCGTTAATCCCTGCCCTCTCTCTCTCCCTGAAACCCTCCATCCATCCCGGAAAACCCTTCAATCATATTTCGCGCTTCCGCCGCTACATCTATACGTGCAGGGCAGGGCAGGGCGTTTCGCATTTTCATTCATTACGTTTTCTTTTAATTAATTTCCTCTTGTAACTGGAAATGCATTCACCTCGAACATCGAAAATCGAACGAACTTTCCGAACGCATTAGCAATATGTATTTCATAGAAATTAATGAAGATGCAAGATTATTTTTAATAGGTTTCAGACCTGAAAGTACACCTTTCTCTATTTTAGTTTTCAATAAGTTTTTGGTATGAATAGACACTAAATTTATTGATACATCAAGTTAAATTGAAATGTTTTAAAAAATTCTTTAATGAAAATTTAATCAAATTCATCATATTGTTTTTATTCTTACACATTTCTACATTTTTTTTTAGATATTAATAAAAAAATCTTTTGTTATTTAATGAAATAACAATAAAATAATATAATATGTAATAAACGTAAGCAAATATAAAGAAATAACATGTGTACTATATAGATATCATATCAAAATGTAAATATAGAGTTTATTCAACCTCATACATCTATTACATATTTAAATTACTTCTATTTTTGTTTTCCAATACATTTCACATATCTTAGACTAATTTTATTTCATTGATTAAATAAATAATGAGTTTAATTTTTACTTTATAAAATAGTTTAATACATTTTGTAGATTTTCTATAACTATATCAAAATTTTAAATAAAAACCAGACCTTAATTGGAGTTTCTAAATCTTGATGCATTCTTAAAGAGAACAAATTCATTTTTTTATGGAATAAAACTTGTAATTGAATCTTGTAAATAATTAATGCAAAGTTTTCCAACAGTTTTAATAACTTTTGACAGCCTATAGCAGTTTTGTAATTATCTCTCTCTAATTATCACAATACATCGCGCGGATAGTGAATATCCCGGACTGTTTGAATTTTTCAAGATCTTTAAAACTGCATAAAAAGTGACATCTATGTGTTAATTAATATTTTTGAGTTATATTTTTTTTTAAATTTATTTTCATTTTGTTTAGTACTGTTTTCCAATAAATTCCACATAACTTGCTGAGTAATTTTTTTAAGTTAATTGTATAATAAATATGTTGATTTTGGGTCTATATCGCAAGCCCGACAACCGAAAGACCATCTATTAAAATCCCGACGTTCGAAATCCCGACTGTATCGAAATCCCGACTACCATAAAAATGTTATTGTAGAAATTTATAATATTAAAAGATACTGTCGGGATTTCAATATAGTCGGGATTTTGAGCCAGCCGGAATTTCGACAGACGGGATTTCGGTTGTCGGGCTTGCGATTGCCATTGGTTGATTTTTCCTATTTCATTTTATTACTTAATATATTCATATTTTTCTGAATAAAAATATTAGAATTTAAAATTGATTTATGCAAATTATTATTTTAATTAATTTAAATTAATGAAATCTAAAAACCAATATAAAATTTTATGAGCATTATAAGAAAAAGAAAATCAAAACGATTTTCACTTCAAAAACTAGTGCAACATTTTATGAACTGAATTTGGAAATGTACGCTTTCAGTAATCAGACTCTTCTATAAATATTTTTTTCTTCGTGTAATTTCTACTCAGTATCAGAGATTCGGGCTGTATCAGATAATATGCATAGGACATACGCGAAATTCAGATTTCATTAGCTTGTCTTTTCGGTCGACACAACATCAAATGACTTTGACGTCGGTTATCTTTTGATGCCGCATAATCACTTAACGAGCTGCAAAATATGGCTTCTGCCATCAACTAAATAGAACATCCACACACGAGAAGACAAAAAAAAAATATTGCTAAAAAGCTTTCCTTCATCCACACAGAAAAAATCTAATCACGGATTTGCGTTACGCTTTGAAAGTCTCCAAAAAGTTACATTTTTAATGGATTTTGTAAATACAATAAATTTTGATTAATTAATGTATACAAAAAAAAGTTAGGAGGATTTCTTGGAAACGGTTGGATGGACCGGCAATTAGCAGTCGCGCAAATTGCTAATTTTAATTAATTAATCAATCCGTTTACATAGGATTGAGTGTAATTGCTTATTGACTTGAAATTTGATATTCGCAGGAGATTAATTACCAGGTCAGGTCAATTGAAATCCATTTTCAAAATCAATTTCCGACACAGCCAAATGCACACATTTCCGTTGCAGGATCGAGACGAAGCGGAGCGCATCATTTGTTTTTTCGAGCATCGACGAAGAAGTTGCATAACTTTTTATATAATTAATTATGTTTCAAATGTTTCTGGTATACCTCAAGGAAGTATACTTTGTCCTATTGTGTATATAAATCGTTAAATATTTAATTTTATTACGTTTTTCACCTGACAAAACACTGAAATTATCACGTAATAATTAAAAATTAACACATAAAAAGTGTAAAAAAAATGTATAATACCTTCTTTTTATAATTGACTCAATTAAAATTTAGTTTATTTTGAAATTTTCGAACCAGACTGTAGTAAATCCAGACTATGCGAGGTATTGGTTGAGACATACATTTATATGAGTAGTACCAACTGAACTGGTAACTGAACCTGAGAGTTTTGACTTTCTATTGCATAAAATTTTATATAATTATAAGAAATTTAAAAAAATCTAGTCTTTAAACATATATAAAAGATGTATTTTATAACTTTAAATAATAAAAATTGTGTTTGAAAATTTTATACGAATTCGCGTTTGGTTGCAAATTATGTGAAAACAAAGGGCGAAAAGCAGAGAACAAAACAGAACAAAAAAAGAAAAGTAGAATGGATTGTTTAATGAAGAGTTATTTTCATTTAAAATAAATAGGTTGCTATTGGTAATTGCATGGTGGAGAGTGGCAACCGTTCGCTTTGTTTACGTTTTAAAGTTTACAGGTAAAACTGTATAATTGATTGGAATTTTATATAGACGGGTTTCGGTTGAAATAACAGAACTGTGTGTGTTTCGAGCAGAAAGTAAACACAACAATTTAATGGACAACAATATTAGCTTTACGCACTAAAATAATTTTATAACCAATTGAAACACTTATATTTTTTTTTTTATATTATCACCGTGAAACGTTTCCGTTGCGCAAATTGAACAGAATTATTTCTAGTTTTGTGCATGATTTATACAAAAAAAAAAACATAATTTCATAACTTATTTTTCGTAACGTAATTGCTTTTTATGGCGCAATAAAATGCAATTATTTTATTACGTAATTATCATTACTTCTTTTGCTTTGAAAAAACACAATATAATTTCATAAAATAAATTGTACCTATCTCTCATTTTATAGTAATCTATATTTTTTCCGCATTTAGTGCTTTCATAAACTGTATTAATATTTCGATTTTTCTTGCATTGAATGCTTCAATAAACTGCATTAATTTTTGTTATTTTAATATTTTTTAAATCAATAATTTCATAATTTTCATGCATCAATAAACTGTATTCATTTTTCCATTATTTTTTTTTTTATAATTTTCACAATAAAATTTCATCGCGCGTTGAAAACATTCATTTATCTATTGTTTATGGGATTCTGTCTCTGCATGTTTTTTGGAAATACTAAAATAGTTGGAAGATGCAAGTCGTCTATTCTATATTTAGATCACTTGTTTGGATAGACTTAAGTGTTTATTGTCTCGGCTGATCTATTTTCAACGCTAATTCGGCGTAGTAAACGAATTTCACGCTAAAGACTTTTTTCTGTGCACATACACACACGTAATCCGTGTGGAAATGTAGGTTGAGATAACTTATTACTAATTTATATAGTATTATTCAAATACGTACATTATACATTCGATTACGTAATCCGTAGCATTCTCACGCATTACCGCCAATTATTGTAATGAGTCATAACATTGCTACGTTTTCTTTGTATAATCAATATCAACTAGAATAACCAAATAGTATAAAATTATGTCGTAGTGTCACAATTGATGATAAAAAATAACATTTGACAGTCTTGACAATTGACAGTTTTGATTGATTGTTTTGACAGATGACAGGTTTTAACGTCAATCTGCGCATTAAGTTAAATAATCATTACAAATGAAAGACATAAAACATAAAATTATTTACATTATTACAACAAAAAGTGAATATTAAATTAAACAAATTGTAAAATTAAAACAAAGTCATTAAATAGTTCAATTTTTAATATGTTGGCATATTGTCAAGATTAAATAACAAAAAAAACAAGATTTATATATTATTTTTCTAGTTCTAAAATTTCTATTAAATTTTCCAAAATTAATCAATCTAATGATTTAACGAATCAAATGAAACGTATTCAATTCTAAAAATATGTTTTAAAAAATTATGATGTAAATGTGCTGTAAATTGCAAATTGTAAAAGAAAAGTAAAATAATCATGCTCGTCATTTGGAGTTGGAAGGAGATTACTGAGACGAGTGGAAACTTGGGGGTAATGTAGAGGGTATTAAAGAGAGGACGAGGATGAAGGATCATTAGGATCTTCAGCAATTAAGTCTGCATGACTCAATGAAACGAACGCCTCGATGCGGGAACTTGTTGAAGGTCTCAATGACTGACTAGTTTGATTGGCTCACTAGAAATTCAGCAAAAATTATAATTCTATGAAATTACAAATAAAAAACACACAAGTTTTAACATAAATTAATTGAAAATTATATACAAATATAAACAGTGGATTCTCTTGACAGTTGACATTCTTGACATTTGACAGTTGACAGTATTGACAGTTGATAGTATTGACAGTTGATAGTCTTGACAGTTGACAGTATAGACAATTGATATTATAATAAAAATTGATTGCTTAATGTTCACTAAGAGTTAATAAAAAAAAAGATTCATTAATCTTTGTTAAATAAAGTAATGGTAATAGTTATATAAAAAAAATAATAATTGATCACTATTTATCATTGACGTCACATATGTTCTTCTACCCTAAGTAAGTACATCCCCTAACAGTCTTGGAATATATCAATATAATAGGACCTTAAAAAACTGTTATGTGTCTGAATATTTGCACCCTCTGAAAATCAATTTCTAATCAATTACATAAAATTCCTTTTGCTTTTTTTTTTTGATAATGTTATAAGCGTAGAAAATGTATTCGTATTTTACGTAATATATCAAATTGCAAAACGCGATCTGGCTAGAAAAGGCGGTATATTTACTTTCCGCTAACCACTTACAAAAGCTACCTGCAGCTCGAGCGATGATCGCATTACACCAGCAACGAGTATAATAGCACGAAGAAAACATGATATAACGTTGCTCATATCACAACAATGTAATAACGTGAATAATGTGCACGGTTAAAAGGTTCACCGATAATAATAATAATTGTTAACAATTGAATTAGTTTGTGTGTGTGTATTGCATGAATGAAATGGTCATTTCGGTGGGTTTTGTGCGAAAGTTAATGTGCGCGGTTTCATTACCAAAATCCCCCTGCTGCTGCCGCTGCCGCCACCGAAACCGCCTCCTCCTCTTCCTCCTCATCCACCCTTGGGCCGCAGTCCGTCCACCCTGTCGAGTGTGGGAGTTTCGTTCCCTCCGCTCCTGCTCTCTGTTTGCAATTACACGAACCCCCTGGACCCTAAACACAATTTCCCCTGCATCCAGCACCTTAAACTTCAATTACTCGTCGCAAAACAAACGATCGCATCCCAAACTACTACTACTGCTGCTTCCACTGCTACTGCTACCACTGTTGTTGCTGCTGCTGCTGCATCATCTCATGAACCCACCAAAACACACAATGACACACCCAGAAAAACACAGAATTTAGTCTTTAAAATTGCTCAAATGTTTGCGCCAGACAAAAGTTATTACCTTGCATACCTCATCCTCAGTCCAACCCAAATAGTTTTACGCGAATTCCCAAGAAACCAACGCAATCGCATCTTTATTCTACTTCTTAGCAGCTTCTCAAATAACACAAAAAAAACTATTTTATTTTATACTTATTTAAATCTGTCAAACAATAAAACAATTAATGAAATCTGATAAAATGCGTTGAAAGACTTCCGGATTAAAAAATATTGATTAATGGATTTAATTATATTGTATTGAAATATGTTAAATCTGTCACACAACAACAAAATATTAAAATTTATTAATGATGAGAGAAAAGGTATGTATTTACATCTATCAAATGAAGACAGTAAACGTATATATCAAAAATGACAAGTATGTATTTAAATCTGTCAAATGATGACATAAAGTTTGGGTCATTAATGACAATACATGTATGTATCATTAGTAAGTATGTATTGACATATGTCAAAAGATGACAGTCAAGTTTACATTAAAATGTGTATCATTTATAAACTAAACTATGGAAACATCTCAGCATTGAAAACAAACGTGTGAATTCTGTTAAACAAATATGTCATTTATGACATGAAATTATTTAAATTTATCAACTTGATAGACACGTATAGAAATTTTAAAATGTCGCTGAAAAATAGTGAAATTTTAGTAATTACTGCAATAATTTTAGATTTTCACATTTTGTTTTATACTGTATGAAAATTGTAAATTTTGTCTTTTTTTTGTATTATTGCAATATATATTACTATGAGAAAGGTAATCTTATATTTAAACAGATATAAATTTCTTAAAAATCTATTGTAAAAAGAAATGCAGCTAAAAAATAATATTGAATTTTGAAAAAAAAAATAATATTTTATTGATACTGTAGAAACATTAAAAGATAGAAAATCATTTGTTTTTCCAAATCAAATTTGATTCATTGACTGATTTTCAATCATTAAATCCTATTTGTTCAATTATTTCCTAATATTTGCAAATACTTTCAAGAATTAAAAATTTGAAAGCAAAAAACATTATTTTGCTCAACTTTTTTTTCAGTTTCTAAAATATTAATGTCGACTAAATATTTACATAATAAAACTTGATAATCAATTGTTATTAATCATTCATTCATTCAATTTTTGACTATTTTTTATCTTAATTTTTGTTTTAATTTATAATTAACGTAAATACTTCGATATCTTCTTTTTGTTTTGATATCTTACTGTTATATTAAATATTATTTTCATAGAAATAATATATTATAATATTATTTAGATGTAATAATAATTAATTCACATATATTGATAAACTTCTAAAACTAACATTGAATAAATAATTGTTACATATACTCAATGAAATGATGCATTTCGGGTTTGGCTGTTTTACAAAATTGTGCGTACAATATAACTGACAATACGCGAATATTCATATATGCACATATTCATACACATATACGAACAAAGTGCGTTTCCCACGTCGCTTTCCGAATGGTGATTAGATTTTGGATAAATGTAATTAATGTATGACGGTTGATAATAAAACAGAGCAAACAGAACGTTGCTTATTCAACCGCTCGTTAATAATGGAATAATTGTTTCATTAATTATTGAATTCGCTAATAAATAATGTCGATGGTTTATTAAATGTATTCATTTTAATTATGGAAATGCATTATATAATTAAAGAAATCCACGCTGGAATATTTTATTTCTCTATTTTCGATTATTACTTGTCATGGATATAAATATGTTTTAGTTGAAAATTATATAATGGTGAAAATCCATTATATATTATAACGTAATTAATTAAATGAAATTAATTTAGTTTTATAATTACAATGAAAGGAAATAATTTAATGTTTTTTAATACAAAATGCAATAATTTCATTATGAAATGAATCTGCAAAATTTTTATTTTCTTTTTTCTTGAAATAGTGCATATATTTTATTTTTTTCACTATAAAAAAGAATCATTTAATAGTTTTAAAAAAAAATCAATGATGATTTGATTAATCTGCAAAATATTGCATTTTTGCTCATTTTCATGAGACACTGCACATATTTCAATACATTTTTCAATAAAAAAGAAATAATTTATACTTTTCAATGCAAAATTAAACAATTCAAAACTGATTTCATTAATCTGCAAATAGTATTTTTCTTCTTTGTTATGACATACTGCAAAATATCTTTAAGGATATTTGATAAATTGAAAATATCTCTATCCTGTAGAAAATGAAAAAAAAATCGCTGTTTCGCTGAGATCCGACGAGTTTTCACGTTTTTTCTTAATTACTCAAAAATTACGTAACTTTTGTTGCATTTCATGTTTGTGTAAGATAGGTGCCACCTTTACGCAATTTTCTATGAAACAATGTTTCACCTTTCCAACGTATCTTCTTGATTCTTTTTCATGAGATGCTGAACATATTTTAATATTTTATCAATAAAAAAAGAAATAAATTAATATTTTTCAATGAAAAATAAAAAAAATCAATAATGCTTTGATTAATCTGAAATATATAGACTTTTTGATCTTTTTCATGAGATACTGCACATATTTTAATATTTTTCAATGCAAAAATGAAATAATTCTATAATAAATAAATCTGCAAAATATAGATTTTTTTTTCAACTTCCTTTTTTGTTAGAAACTGCACCTATTTTATGCTTTTGGTTATCTTTTATTTTTCTCATTACAGAGAGACACCTCCAGTTCGCAATCCTTGTGGAAGCATTCAATCCGCACGATCGAAAATGTGGGTTTTCTCGTTCGTCCAGTTTAAACCCTTGCTTGCATTCGGTGGTCTGGTGCAACCAATATTCTCCTCTTCCATCCATACATACATCACACACACACGGGGCTTATCCTTATCCATCCAATAACGCGTTTCCACTCTCCCACATACAAAACGTGCTATCAGTCGTTTAGTACTTTCCGCTCGAATCCAGGATAAACATAATGGCACTCTCTAGCCTAGCTCTAGGTCTGTATGTCAATGTACCTCCTATTAAATATACTTAGAAAAAACATCATTACTTACAATATATAGCTTAAAAATGTACAATTCATCATTCATTCATTCATTCATATTCATTTTAATTTATATAACATTCATAAATTAAAAACAGTTATTCAAAACATTTAACAAATTACAAATATTTAAGAATTAATTACACACGTTAATACAAATACAAAATTTCCGGATTTTTACTCGTATATTAAAACATATTCAAAAATACACATAATATGTGTACACAAGTTTTAAAAATTTCGCAGGCGCGAAATCCGGGACTTCTTTTCTCATCGTCACTCGTTATGCGAAACGTCGCTCGTTAAGCGAGTCATTTTCCTTACAATTCATTTTACTAGATTTAAGCCAACAAATATAATAATAATTGGATTTCTTGTAGTTTTGGTTTTAATTTACTTATTCGATATATAAATTATCAAATAATATTATTTATTGCAACAATAAATCAGCAAAAGATAAACTCAATACAATATTGACCATAGGTCTTTCTGCCCTAATAAATTATCATTTTTAGTTTTAAATATAGTACATTGTACATAAATATAGTGTATTAGTTAATTCTTTACAAACTGAAAATCTACATAAATTTGTTATTTCATTTATTAACTTTTTGTTTAATTAATTGTAATGTATGTTTAATTAATCTTTTTAAAAGTGATTAGTATATTACATGTCTTTGTTCCAAATATAATTTCATTAAATATATGTAATTAATTGAAACATAATTATTATATTCACTTGCTTTTGATAAAAAAAATAATCAATTAATGTGTTTTTTTCTTACTTTTTATCACTTTTACTATGATAAATAAAGGCAATTAATTGATCTGTTAATAATGTTATTTATTTTTTTTAAAGTAGAAAAAAAAAACATGAACATGAAATATAAGGGAAATTAGTTTTAGTACTTTCCTTTGTATCTAGTAATAACAATTAAGATACAGTTTTCTTGTTGTTGTTATATTTTGCTTAATAGTAATAATTTAAAAAGAGTTATATAATAAATTAAGAAGTAATTATTTCATTACTTACATAAATTTAATCGATTATCCGTGGCAAAACGTTTGAGCAGGGATAATTGAAAAACACGGATAATACAAACATTTTTATTTGCTTTAACAACGTGAAAACGAGTAAAAAAGTACTGTGTAAAAGAAGGAATTGGTTATTTTCAACATTTATTTTTTTTAAACCGTGTAAAATCGAAAACGTGTAATGAATATACCGTGTAAATCGAGGGATAGATGTACTTTAATTGATTTGACTATGTTTGCTCCATATTTTTTTTTATTAATAATTTGTTTCAGTGTTTTCTTGTTTCAATAATTATTTATTTAATTAATTATATAAATTCATATAAACTTAAAATTTCTTTAAAAAATAATTACTGTAATTACTGTTTGTTTGTTGCTTATAATATTAAAAATTTATGATGATTTAATATAAAAACTAAAGAAAAATATAATAAATTAGGATAAGAAAAACAATGTTTCATTCAATTACGTTTATTATTTAAATGGTTATGAATGTTTTTATGAAAAAATAAACAAAGAAAAAAAATAATTAATAATTATTTAATTGATGTTATTCTATATTGTATAATTCAAATTTATTAATAATTATTGAAAAACCTTTTTTTGTTAATTATATACATTTGTATTATCTTGAAAATTGTTTTAACTATATTTACTGTAATTAAAAATTTAAGAAAACTTTTGTGTAAATTTGCTTTAAATTTTGTAATATTATTTAACAATAATTTAAAACAATTATAGTAATTATTACTAACAAATAATTAAGAAGTTGTAAAGTTCATTTATTTGTTAATAGAATTAATAATTAAATAATGTAATGTAATATTTGATTTTATTGAATTTCTTATAATTATTGTTTATAATTAGTAAAGTATGGTCATTTTACATTAATAATTGTGGAAGATATCAATACTTTATTTGATTGCTGTTATTTCTTTTGTTTTAATGATTATTAATAATTAACGAATATCAGAATGTATCGGTGTGTATTATTACGTGGATCAAAAGCAGTTCGAACCGAAGTCGGTTACGAACTGTCGGATCTTCTCTTCGGTTGAGTTCGGCGGTGGGGAGGGTTGACGTATTTCTGTGCTCGATCGAAAGTTCGCGTAGCTAATGCCCCTACGGTCGCCATATTGGAGAGTTCAGTACGTTCCGAGCGCTCGTGGGCGACGTTTCGTAGCCGCTTGCATTCCACGCGCAAACGCCGAACTCGAGAATACACCTCTCCACTCAACTTACTTGCATTTCTCATAGGAAAAGCCGGTCGGTAAATAAAACATACATACTTTAATACATTAAATCATCATTCAGAGATGTGAATGATTCCACAGAAAGAGACCATCAGATTCGTTTCGTCGGATGTGAAATTCGATCAGTGATTTTTGCAGTGCAGTTTTTTTTTTGTTGTTGTTGTGTGTTGTGGTTGGTGTTTGGAGCCTACTTGGATACAACAGCAAGTTCATATTCCCAATGCCAAGGCAGAAGAAGTACGTCCAGTTTTAGGTATGACATTCACTTCCTCATATTCATTGTACACACACACAATAACTACTCTGCTTTTTCATTCATCGAAGTTTTTCTCTTCACATCCGTTTCCTACATCCTTTCCAAACTAATTAACAATGGACGGCATCATTTCCCCTTTTGATCCTGGATATTCATATCCAATAACATATTCCTAATTAAAAAAAGTCCGTACAATTATTACTTCATTAAGTTCGTAACCTTCGTTTCTTTCTTCTTTCTCAGCTGATCCTGACCTTTCACATCCAAATGCTACTACCATTCAAAATAATAACGTGCTTGTTTATTTCAATTGAATCAATTTCCATATACTTTTATACGACTCAACACAATTCATGTCGACAAATTTCTTGGAACTAATAGGATTTTTCACGCCTCAAATCCAATATTTCCATGAAACATGCAAGTTTCATTATGGTTCTCACAAATATCTACTAAAGTTTACTATATTCACTTCAAATTTTTAGTGCACAAGTTTTTAATTTTAACATTATATTATTCAATAACTTTTATTATTTCAGATTGTTTTCTTCTATCAATGAAATAACTTTTATTTTCTCTGAATTATATTATATAAATTCTAGTTCATAATTGTAAATGATTTAAAATAAATTGTAGATTACAATTTTTTATGAATTAAATAAGAAAATCTATTTATTTAACAATGTGAATCATAACAATTTTTTTTTTATAAATGACTTAATTTTTGCTTAAATGTTATAGAAATCTACAAAATTATATAAATACTCAGTAAATTACGTTTTTTTTAAATAATTAATTTGCATGTTTTACAACAAATTTGTTATGAAAATGTAGAAACAAGTAATTGTCACAAACTTTATGCAATAATTTGTAACAACTTTTTTTAAAGGTAAAATTTTGTGTCAAATTCTTCAAATAGAACAAAAAGAACGAAATTTTAAATTAAAGATTTGAATTTTTAAGTAAAAATTACAATTTCAACTTATTTATTAAGGACTTCAACTGGGATTTCAAAGAAGAAACTTCAATATCTGTATTTAAAAGGCAAATGATAAATTTTAGAATAAAAAAAACAAATTTAACTTTTTTTTAATTCCAAAAAGTTACAGACTTTAACCACATTTAACTAATCCTGTCATGCTATATAATTTTTATAATCGTGGCACATATCCTTTCCACCGTTTCCCTAAATCCCATTCGTTGCGGAACAAATTTTCGTGTTATGAGACAAATCTTCGAAATTAGTCCCACGGTTTTTTTTTTAAATCTTCCAGTTAAATAATTACTAATTCCGTGCAGCCGTTAACTTTTGTAAAGACCAGATTGCATCTTGTAAAACAGTAACTTTTAATGTTGAGGAAACAATCTAAGTTTTTTTCTTCTCTCTCTTCATAGTTTTCGTAAATATTACGAAATAAAAGTTTTATTATAATTAAATTGTTTTAATCCTGTTTCGGGTAAATTGAGGAAACTCGGTTCCTTCTAATTATTTTTTATTATTATATCTTTAGAAATGACAAACTTGTTTCAAAACATTTACAATTTCAGTAAAAAAAAGTATTGTATATATTTTTTTTTTGTAATTTCTCACAAATATTAATATTAATACTTGTTCCTTATAATTTATTTTTATTTATAGAACAGTAGATTATTTCCCAGAAATAAATAATTGTATTACTTCTATAAAATTAAAACTATATTTTTTAGTATATTTGGTCAATTGAGAAATATGATTTTACTAAGTTACTCGAATAACACGGTTCTTCATTAACACGATGTTTCGAATAACACGGTCAACGTTCTTATAATAAATAATCTTACTGTACAAAAAAAATATAATTTCTTGAAAATGTTGCACTTCTCGACTAAATTTCATTTAAGAACTTCTTTCTCATAACTTTGTGAAAGAATTAATGGATTTTTCAATAGTTTTGCATATTTTTAAATTATTGATATTTCTGTGAATTGTTTGTGAAAACATTAATAAAACTTGCAATAAATTTTTAAATTATTTAATTTTACGCAAAAATCAATGATTTTATTCAATTAATTATGATTACAAATTGTTCAAAATTTGAAAAATAAAAGCCGAATTTTATTGTAGATTCAAAATTTTTGTATTATGATTTCTGTATTATAACAAAACGTTGAAAATTAGAAAAATAAGCTAAGAAACAAACCGTAAATAGATATCTACGATTATATAAAGTAATGATTACAATGAAGGTCACGTCGAACGTTAATAAATAAGCCAATATAAAACAATTAACGTATTTTGCATGCTTTTTCCTCTAGTAAATACATCAACAATTTAATATATGACAAAGATCCAATGTTTGTTCCAACCAAACAAAGTTTTCTTAGAAAATATGTACTCGCTTATGCATCGATAGTTCAAATAAGTTTAAAGCATTATTTACAAAGTGAATTATTCTACTAACATCGTTCGTCCTTGAGAGCTAAAATTGGATACGCTCGCAGTACAATTCAGATAATTTAAAAAAAACATAACTTCCAACAGTTTCAAATAGAGCCGTCATTACTGTTGCATTAATATTTAATAAATCGTATAGGTAACAAATTGATTCCATATTTGTAGAAAATTACATTTATTTACATTGAAGACTACTACAATCCATCAATATTTTTACTCAATTTTTCATTATTTATTTTATTTTATATTGAGTTATATTACAGACAGAAAATTGTTTTTTTTTTAAATTTTCTCTAATTTGTGCATTGATACTGGTTTTATTTATTTATTTATTTTTTAAATGAAATACAAGCATTATTATTTATGGAACGAGTCTATCAAATTTATTGAAATTTCCATGCATTACAGGACGCAACGCAACGTAAATACTCGTTCTAAGAACTCGTTCTCATCCAAACCCGATCCAAGCCAAGAGAAATAATAATTTATTAAAGAAAAAAAATACTGAATAAAATGGCAAATTTAATAAATTTAATTGGAAAAATTATGAGTGTCGTAATCGTAAAACTAATTAAATGGATCGTAGCAATCTTCGTTTCGTAAAAGAATTAAGCTTTCAAGGTGAATCCGGCAATAAGTTTTATGTTGATGACTTTGTAATGCGTGTAGTAAACATGACTATTTCTTTCGCTCTTTCTCGAATAGACGACTGTTGTAAAAGAGCAAACGCATCGAAATGATGCAGAAAAAGAGAATGTTGTGTTTACTAAATGAGTCACGTAACTAAATTTGTGAATTTGTAAAAAAAAATATATAGAAGGAAATTAAAAAAAAACGCGTGATATTAAAACAATGGGAAAGAAAATCCAGTTAGGTCTTTATTGATGTATGATGTTGGGAACGAAGATAAGAAGTATAAATCTCCTTGGAGCGCGTGATTAATTCGAAGTAGTAAATTATGTTTGCGCGGGGGAAGAGAGAGAAAAAGCGAGGGAAATTTTCCGTTTCCCAAGACGGTTTACATAATCTGCCCGACGATTGAATTCCTTGTACAAAACAACAAAAAAAACCAGATATTATTCATTCATCTTTTGCAAATTGGGGTTGTTATCATCTAGCTTTTTGTTTCAATATAAACTTATTATGTGGGTCAAGGTTCATCTCCAAAGTCATGGTTAGACTCGCTATGGAAATACCATTGATCAAACGTTTAAACTGTAATGAAATTCCGTTTGCTCGTCGAGTTATGCAGGTAAAGACAACTCAATCTGCGCAAATGCCTTTTAGCATTCGCAATATGTTATGTTAATTTTCTGAGTCTTTTTTGTGTGTGTGTATTCTGTATATCGGTCAAGAAAGTAAGTGATTTAAACGCTTTATGCTTAGAGCATGAATGTGCATATTTGTGCATACTAGAAACAAAAGAATACTATTTTTTGTTTAATATGAAATAGACCCAACAGTTTGGTTTGCGCAAATTTTTAAATACTTTTACGTTCAAGTTTTTGTTATATTTCAAAAACTTCAATTATAATTTATACAATTTATTTAAATTTTAATAATATTAAGTGAAAACATCAATTTATTATAACATGAAATAACAATTACTTTTTTACCTGTTTTTCTTTAATACATAAAAAATATATTTTCTAGACCAGTTTTCAGTTCATTTTTGCTTCTTTCACACACAATTAAATGGGTAGAAGTGACCGTTCACATAAAACCTGTCCCATTTCTCTTTCAAAAATCTGGTGCATACTGGAATCACGAATACAATATCAACCTTTTTTTAAAGTTTTAACACATTTCTAAGAATATTGTGCAAAAGAACAAAAAAAAATCTTTAAAATGTAACTAACTGTTATTTTTGTAATAATGTTGGAATATAAGTAACAAATGGATTCTTCTTAAAAAAAATAAAGTGTTTTACTAGAAATATTATATATTATACATTTGTAGTTTGTTCTTTTTTTAGTAAAAGTTATTTATATTTGAATGAAATAATACAAATTATGAAAAGTTATCAAAGTTTTTTATATATTTTTCTTATTAATACAATATAAATTACAATTCATAAAATGGTCTTAACATTAAAATTGTCTACTAAACTTTGAATCAAAGTTTGAATTACTTTTTATTTTTATTTATTATTTCTGAAATTGCACATTTATGAAATATTTCACAAAGTTCTTTTAATAATTATAAAATGATTGCAATTTTTTTAATAAAATTCTATAAAATTTGATGCGTTTCTTATAATAATGAAATTGAAATTTTAATTGTATTTTTACGAAATATTTTATATTCATTATTCTATATTCATAAAAGCGAAAAACATAAATTTTCTTAAACTAAGAAATAAAATTGAAATGTAATAAAATAATTTTCTTGCAAATTGCTTGCTTTGAAATGCAAATTGATATTAATTGCTTTTGCAAAAATAAAATGTATTGAATATACAAACATTATATTTTTTATAATAATATTGAAATTTTAGAAAAAAAAATTAACAAATTACTAAAGAATACAAATAAAAAAGTAAAGTATTTCATTACTTTTAAAAACGGCAAATTAAATTGAAATTTTTCTGTTTATTTTCTTACAAAAAAGATACTTTCTGATTATGTCGTGGGTCTTCAAATAAGGAAAACTTTCTCTCTAATATATACAATTAATTAATGCATTATTGTAGATTTCAATGTAAATAATGTTAAAGTAGAAATTAGATTTCTAATCTTATACTTTTCAACAATGTAACTATGATTTCTGTAAACTCACATTACGGGAAGAATGATTTAGATTGAATAAAAATGTGTATATAAATATAATGAATTTAGATTAAAAATAAATTTAATTATCAAATTTTGTAATTAACTCGAATCATAATGATGTTTTACCAATTAAAAAGTGTCTCATCTTCGTCCTACGGGAACATTCTCAAATACGGCTCTAATGGATCAATTATTAGCTCCTAATTAGTTTTTTTCACTTTGACCATTAGAAATTCAACACTCGTCAACAATATTTAAGCTTCGTTTGTTTCTTGTTTTCTTTTAATTCCTTGCCCGAAGCTCAAACATTTTAATGCCCCCGATCTAATCTCATCGGCCATGAAACAATCGACTGCATCGGAACTTTGAACGGAACCGGTGCCGCCGCCGCACAATGGAAACCTTTAATAGCCTTTCCATTCGTTTGATGAGGAAATATATTAAAAGTAGAGTCCGGATCGGAGGTGAGGCGATGCGTTGCATTCCGAGGAAAAGGTTCGAATCAACTGGACCGAAACGGTACAGAGTATAGGCTAAAATATGGTCATCATTTATCAACAAGAAAAAGTAAATGGCCCAAAGCAAAGAAGCAAAAAAAAAATACGGAGAAAGGGAAGAAACAAACAATATGGATCGTTTGTAATTATCCTCGGGAATTAGTAAGTTCAAAAAGTGTAATGACAAGGGTCGGAACAAATTCGCGGGGATTAATTGTGTGTTTTTTTTTCTTGTACACCGGACCAATTTAAAAGTTGCTAAAACAGCTGAAAGACATCAAACAATTTCGTTTAATTTATTTATTTTTTTGGATCCATCTGGCGGCGCCTTTCTTGAAAACAATTGATGCGTTGAACGTGTTTCCGGACGAACTGCTAATTAATTTAATTCGCATACTTCTTCAGTTCTTCCGCCTTTTCCTCATCATCATCATCATCGTCGGCAACAACAGAAAACGCATGATAAAAGGAGTTCAAAGATTTGCCGACACTGTCTGTCATTGTGGACGTGTCGCATGGAATTGAGGAAAACGGAAGAACTGTCCCTCCGATCGAAATTAATTAGTTATTAAAAGTTTAATTAGTAGTCTGAACGAAGAACATCTCACGACTTCTCTTAAAAAGTGAACGAACTTAAAGAAAAAACGATAATATTATCGATTTATAGAAATCGATATAATAATATTAAGGAATATTTCAAACCGGACTAATCGAGACTTTACTGTAGAAAGGAACAAACAAAAAACGATCATTTATGTATAAAAAAATAATTGAATATACTATTTTTTTTTAACTTATTTATATTTTGATTAATTATACTTTAGTTTGTTTTGAAACTTTCAAACCGGACTATAGTGAAGCCGGACTATGCGAGGTATTGATGTAAGAAAAGTAATATGTTTTTACAACTACTTAAACTTATTATATCAAGTAATTAAAACTGTTTATGTCGATATTTTAATAATATAATGATAAGAAAACTTGTTACATATTGTAAATTTAATTATGTTGATAAAATTGTGTTAAAATTTTCTGTGTGTATCGAAGAAGCTTAATGTAAATGAAATTGGTAAGGGAGCAAAAACAATAAATAAACGAGATAAAAATTAAATGTATTAACTCCTCACTTAATGAATTTATGAAGTCGGGACATAATTTATTTTTGGGCTTGGGGAAAGATAAAAAAGGTCTTCATTATAAAAAGAAACAGGACGGTTTAAGAAATTACATAACCGAATGATTCTCTTACGAGACTAATTAATTCGGTGGGTTTTTCTTTCATTTCTTGTTTTATTTTCTTGGATGAAGAAACTTTATATTAAAAATATGAAATTATGCATTATTAAAATTTAATTCGTTTTTTTTTTCATAATTTTAACCGAAAATAATTGAAATAGAACACAATTTAAAATACAACAACAAAAGTATGTTTTAGTGTTATATGAAAATTATGTTGAAGTATTTAGAAAATTTTTAATATCAGAAAATTATTTATTTAAAAAAAATATTTTTTATGTTTTGAAACTAAATTTATACATATTAGAAGTTTATATAAGAATTCATGAGTAATTCTTGAAATTTAAGTATTTAGAATACTAAAAAATGTACGAGTTTTTACATGAAACATAGTTTTGAGATTTTTTTCGTTCATGTTATAATTCATTAGAAAATCGAAGAGTAATTAAGAAAAATTCTTACAAATTGTATTTTTAATATGAAAATTTGATACTTTTTTACACAAACGAATTTATTTAACAAAATACGAATTTATAGATAAAATTTTGTTTTGAAATTAGATTGATTTATGTTCAAAAATGTTGTAAAATTGTTACAAATTGTATCTTTAATGTGTACTTTTAGTATTATTCTATACAAATTCAGTAATTTTTATAAATATAATTTTTTACAGTTTTGAAATTAGATAAATTCATATTTAGAATTAATTAATTTAAATAAATCTTAGAAATTCCATTTATAATGTGAAATGTTAAATGGAAATCTCAAATATTTTACAATTGTTAAGTGCGAATTGAAACATCAAACTGCATTTCAAAATTGGGTTGATTCAGGTAGAAATCGTAAGTTTTGTTAACTAAAACTCAACAGATCCTTCCTTTTCTCGTCTTCTCTCGGTCTAGCGAATCCATCCTATATAAGTGTATATATATATTTTCTACTTATTGAATGAATGCTGCGGTCCAGATTTCATTGTGCCGTAAGAAATTCGCAACTCTTCCGGATTATTAATTCCATTTTTCGTATCTTTTCATAAAAAAAATAGAGATAGGGCATTACTCGTTGCGGCGTCTTAGGAATTGGAAAGCTAAAGGGGAGCAGATGTGTGGAAGGATAGTAAAACATTGTGTGTATGTATGCCCACCTTTAAATCCTAGAACGACCGTAAAAAAAGAGCCTTTTTCTACCTCGGATATCTCTCGGTTCGCCCCATTCAAGCCGTGCTTTCGACTCGCCCTAAGCAGGTATCCGACTGAACTCGAGAAAAGCTGTTTGCACCTGCCGCCCGTCCGAACACAAAATATGAACTCACCTCATCTTCTCGCTTCTTCCTCCATCCACAAACCTACAAAAATAAAGTGAACTATACTTGAATCGTAACGTTTAGTCGAATCCAAAACGGATTAACAAAACAGTTACATTTTACGCACGGCGAAGCGAAGTCCCATTTATTAAGGACAAAAGCGGAGGGGTAATTAAGGTAAATAATAAATCAGAGCAAAAAAAAAGGTAACAGAGGGATGCGACGAGCGAACTGAATACACAATGCAATGGAAATTTTCGGACGAGCAACAATCATAATTACAACAACTGAGTTCCGCGTTTAGCGAAAGGCATTCCTTGAATAATGTAATATCACTCGCTTCCATTGTTTGCGTCAGTTACTTGGATTTGTCTTTTATTTTATTTTTTTTGTCTCTACTTGTTCTCATATCGATTATGCTTGTAAGGACAAAAAGGGGAAATCTTTTGTAAATGTTAAATGGTTCAGACCCTTTTCTTTCTTTTGATGCATACATAAAAACTACATTGAAATGTTGGACGGATGCTGCAGTGCGATTTCTTCAATACACAACTTCACACGAGGATAATTGTTTGAAATGTTTAATGAGAAATGAGTGTGTGAGAATGTGTAAGTTTCGTTGACTGTTCGAGGAAAAAAAATGTACAACTAATGCACTTTGTTGAAATTAATCAAGAAGCTGTCTAGAGAACTTGATTGATCGTTAAGACCAACGTCTATTTGTAGTCCACCTAAATTTGTAGTTCATTTCATTTGATGATTATCATCAGTATCAGTTTGAATCTAATAATTATAACGTGAATAATCAAAAAAATATGTTATATATTTTATAACATTATTTCATCAAATTTTAACTTGTAAAATGTAAAATTGCCTATATTTTAGATGTTATTACAGGTATTGTGTAATAATTTGGGTAGAAAATTTTATTTTTTTTTTACTTTAACTAAAATTTTTAAAAAAAATATTAATTACAACAATATTTTTCAATTTAGAACAATTAAAATGAATTTTATCAAACTGTGTATAGTAAAACTTTTTAGTTAATGATTTACCAATGTTTTTTCATGATTTCAATTCAATACTATTAGTATTAATTATTTTTACTTCGAACGAAACTATTTGAAATTTTCTAATTTTTCTTTTATATTTTAATTGTCATAATTGTAATTATATATAAAAATGCATAGCAAATATTATAATCACTTTTTTAAACTAAAATCCACTGATTTTAATTAAATTTAAGATTTGAATGTGCAAATAATTTGTTTATACGATTTTATCAATATTGCCATTTTTTTAAATAAAGTAATGATAGAAAATGAACAAAACTATTCAAAAAATCTGCTCAAATTATTAATTTCTATTTTACTTTCTATATTATTATTACATATGTTCAAGAATAATTGATTTTTTTTTAAATGTTGATAAAAAAACTATCAATAACAAATGTAACTATTTCCAAATCAAAGAAATAATTCTCAGTATTTTCTATGCCTGTTGTATATAATAAAGAACGTTCTGAAGCCGGAAACTCACAGGTTTTGACGTTCCAGAAAGTAAGAAAGATCGTTGTTTCGTTGAAAAACGACGTCTGCACACAAATCAAAACATCATCCTCTGCACCTTCTCTTTCTTTCACCTTTTCAGACGCATTTCTCCCATCCCCCTCTAAATAAATGTCATCATGATGAATGTTTACAGCATCGGAATTTAACAGAGAATTATATCCAATATAAATCAATAATATCCTTTCTCGTCCATCTCAAACGAAACGTTTTTCTATAACTCAATTTAAACCAAACCAATCATTGCTCATATATGACTAATGATTTATTTATACAATTTACTTTTGTTTAATTTTTATCGATTAATTAAATATAAATTGTTTTTTTTTTCTATAATTTCATATAAATATTTTATATCTTTTGATAATTAAACAATGAATTGTAATGGTAATTAAAAATGTGAATAGGAAGGTTTTCTAATAATTTTTTTCTTCAATTAATCAGGAGAAAGCGCGTAAGTGAATGTATATGTATATAAATGCGTATGTGTAGGGCTGAGAAGGGTCTTGAACTTTGTTTTAATACAGGGAATTCACGGTGTACATAATCTTTTACTTCGGTTGGGCCGGAGTCTACTGCTGCCTCCTCGTAGAGTCTTAACTTCCACAACTTCTGCACTACATGATCCTTAACAAATTACTTTGACTTTTCTTGGATAATGCCTCAAGTATCGTGACGTTAATTGACTGTACGTTGCAGAATTTGTATGGCCGTGCTCGCTCCGCACACTGCGCTAAAGACATTGGAGTACGAGGAAGGAGAGATCTTGACGAGATTTCCATTGTGTTAACTTTCTGTATTATGCGAACTTTTTTTTATTATTTGACTCGACTCAAAGGGACAACACGAACATGCGAATAGAGAGACACAACAAAAAAATATAAATAAATTATATATGTATGCAAGGATGATGAGGATTTTAGAGAATCTCATATATTCGAAATTTCAACTTTATTAATAATAAGTCTGCATTTCCAATTTTAATAAATGAAATCCTGTTATTAAACTCTACAATTCTCGTATGCAATATGTTTTTTTGTTAGTACACGAAAATATTCTGTATTTTCATATACATTTTTAAAATTAATTAATTTTTGAAAAGAAAAATGTATTTGTGTGAAAAGATGATGAATTTTATTGAACTTTTATAAAATCTCATATATTCTAATTAAAACTATATTAATAATATGTTTTATTTCTATTGTGTACGAAGTAAATTTGAATTTTACTTTTTTAAATATTTATTTTCTAACAAATTTCATTTCACAACAATTTATGTAATTACTCTCTTAAAGATTTCATAATATAATTTTAAAAAAATAACAATTCTTCAAGTGATGATGTTTTTATAAAAGTAAAACGATTTCACGCAAAATTTTATAAAAATTGATTTTTATTTATTGTTATTGTTTTATAACAAAATTAAATATTTTATGAAATAAAGTATAAATTCTTAATAACTTCATTTTTTTATTGTTGAAATTTCACATATTTATGTATAAAACATGATTTTTAGTACAACTGAAATCATATTACAATTTTTTGTGTTCACGAATGAAAAATGATTTAGTTCGAATCTAATAATATTAATGATCATTATAATATGATTAATGATCTCTTATATATTTTTTTCTTCATGTATTGAAATATAGTTCCTTGATGTTATAAAAAGATTATTGAGATGTAAAAATAAGCTGTAACATAATCATCTTATTATGCTTTTACATAACTATTCACTGGATATTTCATTCAACTTTATTATACTCATAATGGATTATTATCGTTTCCTTTCATGTCTTCTCATTGTATAGACATATAAAATTTACTCAGGTAGAAGAAATATCTTTTCAATACAACTTCACTTTGATTTTCTAAGATTTTTGGAAATGTTATCTATTTTATTAATATTTATGAAAATTACTGTTTTTTTAGATCGATTTATAATGAAACTTCTTAGTTATTATGTAATATTGTAAATTAATTGTTTAATTATGTTTAAAATTAATTAAAGTATGCATAAAATTATTCAACATGGTATAAAAATGTATGGAAATTAAAAAGAATTAGTTTATGTGTAGAAAAAGTTGGTTTTTGTATAAGGGTTAAAGTCGGTCGTGTAATGTAGTAGCACATAAATTCGGTATATAGCGAGATACAAATGAAAGTCAAACATAATTTCGACGAGTTCAGCAAATTTCAGCATAGGTGATGATGTGTATGTGGGGCTGTGTGTGCGCTCCGTGGATATCGCTGAAAGTGCTGAAATACAGACAACATCGCAAAACCCTTCGATTGCAAAGATGATGCGTGTTAGGTGAGATGGCTGGAGAGAGGTTCTCGGCCTTTTGCTGGCGTCTGCAGAATCTCTATAACTATGCAAAATGTACCGTATCAAGAGCGGAGGCTGCGAATCCACCTACGGACACAGAACGAAAGCGTGCGTGAGAGGATAGATTATATTATCAACAGGTGAAAAAAAGGTGGCAGGAAAGGAGCCAAGTTTGAAAGAAATAGATGAACAGAGAGATCGAATGTTGTCTGATTGCTTTGAACTGTGTGAAATGTTTATTTATCTAAACGACTCGCTAAAATAGAATGAGTTTATATTCTAGTGAAACGCAATGGAAAGAACGCGGAATCGAGAGGGAACATCATCACTTTGTAGAACACGAATCAATTATATATTTATAGTTCAGCAGTTGATGCTGCAGAGTTCGTTATTCACTTTAATTGACCGGTTTCTACGGAAACTTGAATTACCCGCTACGTCTGTTTCATTACTTTACGATAAATCTCAATAATTAAGCAAACCTGGAACGAAGACTAATTAGCAATCATCTAAATTTCAATTCCTTGCAGCTTACAAATTGAATCTTGTATTCAAGCTGTTTTTATAAATTGATTGAAATATCATCGATTTTATTATAAATCTTAATAATTATTAAAACATATTAACAAATTATAGGAAATTCGAATTCATTTATATATAAATTACAAGTATATATGAAAAATTCGATCGTTGAAACAATTTTACCGTATTTTTTTAACAAATAAACACCAAGAAAAAATATTTGAATTTCTATAATAGCAGTTTACGAAAAATCTAAAAATTCAGACAAATACTAATTAAAAAAGTTTTAACTTGAATTCTTTACAGTTTCTGAACTGAATTTTATAATGATTATTATTAAAAGTTTTTAATTAATACTTTTAATTTAATAATTAATTACTATTTAATACTTAACTTAGAATATATTTGAAATAATTCAATAATAACAAAATTATTATGATAATTTGCAAACATTTGATTTAATTATTAGATTTACTTTTTCTTCTTCTTTTTATTTACTTTTAACTATGTAAAAATCAGTAGCAGAAAACATAATGAATGAATTTCGTTTGTGTTTGATAATAACGAATGCATTTTGCAGATGTGCGTTATGTGTTGGCTTTGAAATTGTGCACGTGGACTTGTGAACTGCTCATTATTTGTAATGTCTGTATTTTCCACGTTCACTGTGAAAATAAACAGTTTGCACGGCGGAGCATTTAAAATTGTAATTTTCCTCGTTGCGTTCCGCTTAAAACTACATCTCTCCACGCCATAATTGTAACTAATAGTTTTTCTCGTCATCCGGATGGCATTTTCTCTAAGTGCATCGCATCGCAGTGCCCATCGGAATCCTTCGAGACTTCATTAACATCGGAATTGCGCGAAAGACGCAGTCTCATACTTTCAGCTAATTTCATGTTGCGAAATGCTCGAATATTGTTGAATTGCATTACCAGATTTGCAAACATACACATTTGAAAACAGTAATAGCTTTAATAGAAAAAAAAAATGGTTGGATTATTTTCATTAAAATAATTAGTATACTTAATTAAGCAATAACGTTAGCACTAATGACGAAACTTCGTTATTACATGGCAAATTATGGCCAGAAGTTGAATTACAAGATGAAAACAACATCAAGAAATTACTATAGACAGAAAGTTTCGAAAAAGTCTATAAAGAAAATGTGTAAATTTACTGGTTTTTCAGTGAAAGTATTAAAGAAGTATTTGCTGAAAAAAAAGTTAAATGAAAGGAAAAACAATGAAATTTAGATATTTTAAAATGTAATTTTTACTGTAATTATTTAAGAAAATTTTTATTTGTTCCTTTACATTCTGACCTCTTAAAACGAAGTTTTGCTTAACAAAGTAATTTCGTGGATTCAGTTGAATAAAAAGCAATTTAGAAGACACACATTTGGTTTAGGAAAGTAAACATTGATCAATTCAATTTAGTATTTAAACTCAATCATTTACGCTATACATGAAATTGTTTGTTTGCGTTAATTACAAACGGATGGTGCAGATGATAGCCTTCATTAAGGTGCTTTTGATTATTTTGGTATTGAGAGTAAATTCGGTTTCGTTCTGCTCTATATGATGTCAGATGCAACCATTGAGAGAGCCCCCAAAGTCCACTCTGTACTATGGCTTAATCCGAATGCGAAATCCGAGCCGATTCGACCCCTTTTACGTTCTGAAGACGGGTCGGGTCAAGGCTCAATCGAGATTTTAGAAGGTCGCGTCAATTTGGAACTTAATCTAAATGTTCACCACTCCTCCACTTCATCCTGTGCATTATATTATAATAAAATATATAAAAAAAAATGTCTTTGATGCAAGAACAATTTCCTGTGTTAACAACCGGATAATCATAAATATTTAGTCTGAGAATTTTATCATATAATTATTATATAAATATTTAAACCAAGCACATTTTGGTACGATAAAATTTGTATTGTTTGAATGAGTTTGAATTCCAAAGTGTGAGAAGGAATGAGTAAATTAATATAGAATAAATCTTTAAAAAAAAACAAATTATCACAAGAATGTCAGAAAAGATATGTAGATTTACGAAATTATTTATTTTCACATAAATCATGTTTACAAATTATTTTTGTTAATGCACTTTTACTACATAATAAATTCTATTGTAACCAAATGTTTGATAAAAGTATTAAGTCTAAAGTTCATATAATAATATCATAAGGAAACTATGATCTATGTATATTTAAGATTGAAGTTTTCTAATAAAATATTATAGATATATGATTATTGTGTTAATGCTTAACTATGAAGTTGTTATTTGTGCAATGATTGAGTTACTAGAAGACGATAATAAATTTGGACATGATAGCATGCTTCGTACAAGAATGAGGCATTAGATTAATCATAAAACGGTGGTATTATTCATAGATTAAAGACGGGGGAGTCTGGCCTGTAATAAATTCAGCATTTCAATGGGACTTTCTATTGAATAATATCATGCATAGAGGCGGAATGTAAATTGTATATGGTTTAGTATTGATCGTATCGGCGGATGCCTACAGAGTTCTAACCAGTATTGGTATGTGTGTGTGTGTACTTAATTGCTAAAATTATTAGATTCGACGTTCGGATTTGCAAAGGTGCTAAATTGGGAAGCAGCTTCATCGAATGATCAGAGATTTGGTTAAGTTGAGCACATTTGCATGCCGCCACATGCACACACATGTATATATGCATACACGCACACAAAGAACTCGTTTGATCGTTTTTCATACATGTAGAAGTCCCCCACACACACAGCTAAAATCCAGCATCCAATATCAGTTCAGCTCGTTCGTGGATGAAATAATAAGTGGAGAATGCGGCCGTTTAAGTGTTTGTTTAGTCGAGATAAACTCCTGTGAGTTCTGACTCACGACGATTACATGGAGTGTGCATGTACGTATGTATATGTCTGTGTACGAGGAGTACGAATGCGTGCATGCACTATGTAAATTGTCTTCCGTCATACGTGGAGAGTTTAATATTTAATCTTCACACAAGCCACACTAAATACATACCTTCTATATCTGTTTACACTTATTGTATTACTGATAACTATGGACTTTGTTTGCTCCTACTCTGTACTATTTACACTTTGTCTGATACTTTTTTTTTTAAAACTGCTCGACATTGCCTGTCACTAATGATGTCATTCTTTTATTTTTTGATAAAAGTGTTTGTACTCTTCCTTATATCTTTCAACTTCATTGCTGTAATGTACATTTTTCTTACTATGCATCATACTTCACAATACTACATCTGTCTTGAGTTATAAATATTTCTCTTAAAGTTTTAATGTTGGTAATTTAACTTACATCTTAATTCTATACTTTATACCAACTTAAAAAATTACATTAGTCATTCAGTCAATATTATATTTTTTTTGTCATAGGTTTCCATTTTAATTATGTAATGTACAATTTTTTCATAGTCTCAATATATTACAAATTGATGTATTAATTTACTAATACTAACTTTCTTACTGAAAATTAAGTAAATCAATACTACACTAAACATATCAACATTTCATGTATACCAATTCCTACCGTGAGCGGTCATATGACGAAATTTTAAAAAGGTCTTGGTTATATACTTAATACATTATTTGTCTATACATCATGGGTTTCTACTTTAATTCAGAAATGCATGATTATACAATGTTCATATTTCATATATCAATTGATACTTCTATGTTTAATGTAATGCTGTATCCACACTATATGAGTTATAAATATTTCTCAGGATTACCAACTTAAATATTTTTTTCACTCTATTTGGTTACTATTATTTTTGGATTATTCGAAAGGTTCGTTTTTTGCAAAGCAGTAAAGTTGTAACATAATTAAGTAACTACACAATGAGACATAAATATTTGTCAGGTGCACCAACTACTGTACTTAGTCAATTTGATGTCATATGAAATTTTTCATTATTTGATACCAAATATATTTAATTGTAACAGTGTACGCCTGACAAAATATTCGAGTCTCATATAACGTGTAGAATTAACATTCCTATTATACTGAAAATAATTCTCATAAATTTCCTCTATAATTTCCATATAATAATTGTATAGTCAATCAATATGTCACCAAATCTTCAAAGCTTAGATTAATACTATCTCAAAATAAAAAAAAATATGCAATATATCTTCTATGATTGGTAATAAAACTTTGGAAATCTGGCTGCGAGAATCCACGAGATTACATCTCGAAAGATAATATCAATAAAATTTTACTGTGCAGATTATTTCAGATTATTTCGAGCGTTCCCGAAGCCGAAGTTCCGATTTTATCGTCCGCCGTTGAAGTGATTCCGGTCGATGCAAGTTTCGCACTAAAATTCATATGAATATATATAGGGAAACATGTGGGACCGAAGAATTAAAGACAGAAACAAGAAACGCGTAAACATTAGTCTCGAAATAATCGCAAATTAACGTGCAAAAGGCGAGAGAATCAAAACGGTAATTGCGTTCGCAAATAAAGCAGTTTCCATTTGTTTGCGGATCCTTTCAGCGCGCGTTTGACATCCAAAGTGATCTTCCTAATCGATGTCAGCAACAAACAAAGCCAAAAATAAACATCTTTGAGCTTATGAGCTTTGTAGCTGATCGTTATCTATATGTTAAGAATATATCTTGTTTGTGTTTGATTTTTTGAAACTATTAATAGGATTTTACTATATATTATCATGGTTACTTTTAGATTGCTATTGGTAGTATAAGGAAGTAAGAAAAAACATATTATTTGTAGTCAATGCGATTTAACGTCACATTTTCTAACATGTTTATTCTTAAGAAAAATAGGGTTTATATCAATACAAAAATGATGTACAAAGCTTTAATTAATTCCCAATTGTGCATCTTTTATTATTATAAGAAAACTGTTTGAAAAATGCTGTAATGAAGTGAAACATGAGTTTTCATTGATTTTGCGTTTGCTTTCTTTCCTGGGAACTTCACCTTGTTAAAAAGCTAATTTCCAATTAGCGAATGGTAAAAGCATTCAGCTGTGATAGTTCGAAAGAGCAAAGATTATATCGTGCGAAATTAATGCTGTGCTCCTTCTCTCTCATTCTCTTCGCTTTTGGATATGAAGCGTGCATTGAAGGATGTTGGATTCGGGTTAAAGTAATTAAGGTCTTTACACGATATATGCCGCAGTAATAATAAATGTTGTATGAACTCGATGAGAGTAACGAGCCTTTAGGGACGAATGTTTCCAGGGCACTGAAATATCGCGGCTTACCGCATTTAATTATTGGACGTTTTACCTCGATAAAAACCCGGAAAATCGATACTTTAACGTCAATTGTTACTGATCGAATTTTCATTATTTACAGAAAAATCCAATAACAGATTTAGATTTTATAAAAAAAAATCAATAAGATCTTTATTTTTTTTTTCATGTAGAAAACTAATTTATTAAATAATTGTATTTAAATACAAACATTTTTTTTTAAAGAAAATGTATTAAATCTTTAAAAATGAACATGTTTTTAATGATGATGATTTTGATGTTTTTTTTCTTATTGGTTTCATAAAATTGTAAAATAGTATTTTTTTGCTTTGGAAAAGAATGATTGTAGTTACAATTTGTAAATGAATGTACAATGAAGTAAATGTGTTGAATGGACCGTTGACTCGTAAGAACCGATGTATTTATTTGAACATTGGAATGACTAAAGAGCTGAAAACGAGTCTTTCTACTGAGAACTAACAGTCGCCAGAGTACGTGCTCGCAGCCGGCAAACAAAATCAAGGTTGACTGTCTCTAATATACTGCTGTGCATTGTCGAGGGTGGCCAAAGTACTGCACTTTACATTCAGATTGTAATGTGAAACACTTGCTGATATATCCATGAATAACAGACCACTGTTCACTCGTTTTATTACAAAATACAATATCCATAACATTTTTATTTTAATAATAAAATATTCATACACAATCAAAGATTTTTCAACGTAGAAATTATTCAACTAAGTTAAATTATTTGCATTTTTTTTATTGTTAATTCCAAAATGGCAAAAGTAGTAGCTTACTAGAAATAGTTATAACCTTTGTTTAAATAATTAAATAAAATTATTAAGAAATACTTCAATATTGGACCTAGAATTGATCCTTGTGGTAAGCCTTGCTTAGTATAATAAATTATTATTTCTTCTATTAATTTGCTGAATTTATTTGTTATTTCATTGTGAAATATATCAAAAAAACAATTTATTGCGTTTATTTGTTATTACAAAAACATTTGTTTTATTGCATTTTATGAAAACGTGACATAATGAAATTATTGTTTTTCTCTCATAGCAAATCGAAATAATCATTTATAACTAAGTTTGTTCAATTTAAAACCTTCTTTTATATTTTTTCGTCCTTTGCCTTGTAATAATTTATTTTATCAATTGATTTAGTTACTTTTTTTTTATCTATGTGTACTTATATAAAAAAATATTATGATGATTAATGTATAATGTTTTCTCTTTCTTTTTATAGGTAAACTTTTGCGATCTGCGCTGTCTGCGTTTCTCCCTCGCTGTGAAAGGGGGGTGAGTATACAGATTTGTATAGTAGTTTGTAGATCGATGATAGGCGACTGCGAAGAAAATATAACAAAAAAAAAACCGTATTTTCTTCTTGAAAATTGACGACCCGACTGATCCGGGATTTATATATGCAGAGGGACACCGACCAAAGTCAGGGCAGGCTGGTCGGCTCGTGCTCCCAATATATACGGAATTAATGCATTTTGATTGGTTATTAACTCCATATTTGTGTGCAATGACATTTGTGCATTGGGATTTCGCGCCGGTCCCGCCATTATTACATTTTCCCCCCGTTACCAGCGGATAGTGTGTGTGTGTTTGGGGGGAGGTTTGAGAGAGTTTGGGGAAGGGCGCGCGCGAACGCGCGGCATCAACAAATTACTTTCTGCGGGTCATACAAACACTGCGATCTGTATGTGCTCGCACGGAATCGAATTAATTCGTGCGCCCCGAATTAATTCTAAATAAATTCGCATGGGGAAACAGCAGGACCGCACGGAAGTATTCTAAATGGGCGGAACAAGGAAATAATGATGGATACGAGAGGGAAATACGGCGGGGGTGTGATGGTAAAGGCAAAGGGGTGGTGGTGTATGCTCCGCGCAGCGAAAAACCGAACTGAATGGAAATACTCTAAGTGCATTTCCGTGCACGGGCGAAATATAAAATGTGACATTAATATGAATAGGGGGCGCTCGCGTGCTGAGCATATTAAGTCCATTTTCAGCAACAACCTGAAAAAAATGTATACAATAACTTCCGAGCCAGTCTCTCTCTCTCTTTCATTCACTCCCTTACCCTTCCGCTCTCTTTCTCACTCGATTCACATTAAAATTAAAAAATGACATGTACGAGCCATTTCCGGTTTCTATATATCGCCGAAGCTAGTTACAGTCGAACAAAAACGTCCCCCTCTAATGGCTTTATTTTTCTGCTGAAAAAAGTACAGAATTTAGTTTATTTATAGACCTTAATTATACTATTTTTTTTAGTTTGTTTCCTGTTTTCACATTAAAAATGTTTTCACAACAAATATATTTTCCACAATGCAAAAATCTTCATCATTATAAATTTTAAATAAATAATTCGTAAATATTCTAACAGTATCATATAAACCAGTGATTCGCAAAGTGGTCTATATCGATCCCCAGGGGTTTATGACAACCTGCAAGGGGTCTACGTCAGCGAAAAAATATGGGGGTCCATGAAATGAAAATGGGGGTCCACATGTATACTATCTTATAATATAAAGACATATACATTATTTATAAAAGTACATATGAAATAAAAAAAATATTATATATGTTTATAAAATTGTGTAAGTTTTAGGATGTAGGCATTCGCTTTGTGGTCGCAATACATTTTGAACTTGTAAAGACCTGTACATAATGATATACAAATCATCTTTTACAAGCATACGCGCAGTCTCAGAGCAAAGATCTTAATAATTATAAAGATGTCCCAATATAAATAATAAATTTACAAAAAATCAATATCAGGTAAGTAGGGGTCTACCCAAAATTGAAAACATGGCAAGGGGTCTACGACACAAAAAAGTTTGGGAACCTCTGATCTAAACCAATAATTCTCAAAGTGGGGGTTGCAGAAAATTTGATGATTGATGAGAATGGAGGTTTTTTTTACACATACTTATTCTTCAGGGGTTTTTTAAAATTTTAGAGAATCGTTTAGATCAGTGATTCTCAAACTTTTTTGTTTCCAAACTGCGCCCCCTTTATAAAAACAGTTTGTTTTTTTTTTCAAAAATTTCATCTGTGTTGAGAGAGAGAGTTAGGGTTTTTGGTTTGGTTAGATTCATATTTAGCATAAATTCCAATTTAAAAAGAAAAATTATAATTCTAATATTTTCTTTCGAACCTCCAAGTTTGGAAACCACTGATCTAAGCAATCATTATTGATGTTTTGAAAAACATGGTTTATCTCATGCATCATGCACATTACATATAAATTTAGAGTAAATATTAACTAAACTTTACCAATACTTTAAATTTTTACATGATTAACATAAATTCCAATATTTTTTAAAAAATTACAATTGTAAGTTTGGAAACCGCTGATATAAACAATCATTATTGATATTTTCTTGTGTTAATTAAAATTTGACAATTATAAATGCCATTTTACAAAACGCAGTTGAAATGTATAGTTATTATAATAAACATAAAAAAACCACGTGCAGTAAATTACCAGTAAAAATGTTATGAAAAACATGGTTTATGTCCTGCATCATGCACATTATATATAAATTTAGAGTAAATATTAGCTAAACTTTACCAATACTTCAAATTTTTACATGATTAACATAAATTACAATATTTTTTTTTAAATTACAATTGTAAGTTTGGAAACCACTGACCTAGGCAATCATTATTGATGTCATCAGTTTTTAATTAAAATTTGACAATTATAAATGTCACTTCACAAAATGGAATTGATATGTAGAGTTATTATAATAATCATTAAAAAAACACGTACAGTAAATTACCAGTAAAAATTTTTATGAAAAACATGGTTTATGTTATGCATCATGCACATTACATATAAATTTAGAGTAAATATTGGGTAAACTTTACCAATACTTCAAATTTTTCATGATTAACATAAATTCCATTTTTTTAAAATTACAATTGTAAGTTTGGAAACCGCTGATGTAAACCATCAATATTGATATTTTCTTGTGTTAATTAAAATTTGACAATTATAAATGTCATTTCACAAAATGCAATCGAGTTGTTATAAAACTGAAAATAAAAAAAATAATAAAAGTAAAAAAACACGAGCAGTAAATTACCAGTAAAAATGTTTTGAAAAGCATATGGTTTATGTCTTGCATCATGCACGTCACATCTAGTAATTGAAAATTTTAATTAAAACGTGGAGCACGATCGAATTCATTATGTATGTATTAATTTCTCCTTTGCATTTAGATCAGTTTTTTTGTTGTTGCTGGAATTTACAACAACGAACAGCGAAAAAAAAAACTGTCATCGGAATCCGTCAGAGGGGTGTGCGTATGCATGCATTATATATTTATTTATTTTTTTGTGCTCTTCGAAGGAGATGAGAGGAAGAAGAGACCCGTTCGAAATTTATGGAAATGACGTCGCGCCCTCGCGACTTTATGTGTCAGGAATTCATTAAAAACTAACTTTTCGCAAGCTTCTCTCGTTCCATCTATTCATCCATCCATCCATCCTTCAGGACTTCAAGAAAAAGTCATATCTATAATTGCTGATCTACTAAATCTCGCCGCAACTTCTTTCATATTTCCCATCGCAATCTCCGCGCGCGCTGTTTTCTTTCTTTGATTCTTCTTTTTTTTTGGCCCTCTTGTTTTAATTACTCCTCGGGAAAACTCGGCGAGCCAACGCCGCGGATTATGCAATCACTTAAATGTTACATCTCTCTGAAATGTAAATCTCCTCTTAAAAGTGGAGAGATTCGTCGGAATCAACGACGTTCGAGATTACATCGCTTTACAAGGATTACGCCATATCGCTTCTTGTTAATACGCACCATCCAAGAATGGTCATCAAACATGACGCTAATTAATTGAAACCGTCTGAAATTATTACAAGAAAATTATTGATGTCTCTCAAATTTACATTTCACTTGATGCAAGTTTTCTTAACTATTTAATACTGATTTATAAACAAAAATGAATCACGGGAAATTATTACAAGAAATTTGTTGATTATTGATATGTTTTATATTAGGGTTTAGAATTTAAACTTTAAATAGTAACAAATCCTCTTTAATACTTAATACATAATTTACATTAAACAGAGACAATCTTTTGAAATTGATTGATTGAGTATTAGGATAAAAGGATTAAACCTTTTTTGTCTATTTTGTTGATTTTTTTTAGACAAATTCTTTAGACAAATATTAAAAAATCTACTACGATATTAGAGTAATTAAATTTGATTAGAATAAACTAAAATCACTTAAATTCAAAAAATATTGTTAAAAGTAATCAAAATGTTGTGACTCTTGATGTATATTTTATTGTTTACTGATATTTCAATTGAGTCAAAACGGCGTTGTTTATTGCTTCCCTTCTCGGTAATAAATCGAGGTAACAATGGGCATAAATGCACCGTTTTCTCACTATTATATATTTTTTTTTCTCGTAATGGTAAGTTTGCATTAAATTATTAAGTCGTAAAGATAGCGTAATAAAAACATGATTTACGGGGACTTTGCAGTGCGCAATCTGGGCTAATTTATTAACCGGTGCAACTGAAGAAATATATGCATCGAAAGGCATCAAAGTAATAATTTATAAGAATCTTAATGCAAAACTTAATCAAAATTGTAAATCAAGAAGAAATAAAATACAATTTATAGTTTGTATGTTATTATCCAATTGGATTATCCAAGTTTTACAGTTTATTATAGAACATTTATTAAAATTATCAATGAATCTATTGGTTAATATTCAATAATTTCAAATATTATTCAAGTGTCATAAAAGAAGCGTTACTATTTCATTTTTAAAAAGCTTGTAAACAAAACAATATAAATATTTACAATTTTTATAAATTAATTACTCGATCTTTCCAATTATGAATGAATCAAAAACTATGACAGAACTAGTAGGATTCTCATTATTTAAGATTATCATTTTACTATAGTATTTTCTTCTAATAATTGTATTAAAGAAATGAAATATGAAAGCGCCAAATCTTTCAGGACACTACATACAACTGTCAAAAAAAACTTACATAACCTTAAGTGAAGGCAAATCTAAATAGTAACGCTTTTTATGACATTTAGTAAGCGAAATCAATACAAAATTAACAATTTGTTCATATTAAATTTTAATTGATGTGTACATTTACTAACAAGTTTAGGATTATTTTGTTAATATAATTGTTATATTTTTTTTTTTAAATGAAATATTAAAGTGTCAAATGTCAAAATAAAACTTACATAACCTTAAGTAAAGGCAAAACGAAATAGTAACGCTTTTTCCATGACATTTAGTAAGCGAAATCAATACAAAATTAACAATTTGTACATATTAAATTTTAATTGATGTGTACATTTACTAACAAGTTTAGCATTATTTTGTTGATACAATTGTTATAATTTGTTAAAAAATGAAATATTAAAGTGTCAAATGTCAAAATGAAATTTACATAACCTTAAGTGAAGGCAAAACTGTAACGCTTTTTTTTATTACATTTAGTAAGCGAAATCAATACAAAATTAACAATTTGTACATATTGAATTTTAATTGATGTGTACATTTACTAACAAGTTTAGGATTATTTTGTTAATATAATTGTTATAATTTGTTAAAAAATGAAATATTAAAGTGTCAAATCTCAAAATGAAACTTACATAACCTTAAGTGAAGGCAAAACTGTAACGCTTATTTTATTACATTGTGTACATTTACTAACATGTTTATCATTATTTTACTATAGTATTTTAATTTTTTTTTTAATAATTTGTTAAAAAATGAAATATTAAAGTGTCAAATGTCAAAATAAAACTTACATAACCTTAAATGAAGGCAAAACGAAATGACACTGTTTATTTTCTGACATTTACTAAGGGAAATAAATACATATAGGATTTTAGTTAATGTATACATTGTCTGACTAAATGCACAAGAAATGTTTATTTTGTGAAATGTATGGACTAAATCTGAATTATATATTTTAGGATACGTGTGTTTTTTTTTGAGAACGCATTTAGTAATTTATGGTTGTGTTAAAACTTTTTAACGACTGTTTATGGGCGAGTGTATTAATCTCGGTTTAGAAAACTATTAGATTTATGCGTGGGGGAATATTTCCCAATTAAAATTTTCGCGGGGTTGAGAGAGGAGGTGGGTGTGATGGTGCAGTGGCTGTGAATCGTGCATTAAAATAAGTCTCGAGGGTGCTCCCAAAGTGGAGTTGTCGGTCGAAAGGAAACCTCAAAAATGATGAGCGAACTCTCGCTGCGGGGGATGAAGGTGTACGGGGTCCTTTTAAACGTGTTACTCCGTTGATGAGAATACACTTAACCCTTAACGCCAAAGCCCTTCAATCCTCTCTCTCTCTCTCTCCGTGTTAATTAAAGGCGGGGTGAGTCTTTTCGGCTTATGATTTTGAGAAATTTACTTAATAAATTTCACTCTTGAACGAAGGGAAAGAACGACAAATTTGAATAACAATAGGGCTGTTTTATCCCTTTCAAGAAGCCAAATAATCTTTCCGCATATATTTCTAATGATGTATCCATTCCATATCTGATATAAAATATAAATGTCTTATAATTATAGTTATATAAATTGGTGCCAACGTTATTACTAATTTTCATTTACAACTGTCAGTTTTCTGTCATTATACAAGTTCATATTCAGTATTTTGTAGTTAGTATTAAAGGACATAACTATAAATTTCTTTAAATTGGTGCAAATGCCTGTCAAATTAATTCCACTGTCAATATACTCCATGATTACAACCATTGATTACCAATTTCAGATTTAGTAGATTGGTTTGCCTTATTTATGTAACAACCTACACACACAATGTCCAGATTCAGCGCAACACATCTAAATTGAACTACTTGACAATTATTACTACGACTTTCTCGAAAACTAGTTCACCAGACTAATATTTTCCATGCGGTTTTGCACTTATCACGAACATTGTTGTTGTGATAATGCAAATCTTAATATTTGCAAAACACAAGGTTTGCACGGATTAATTGGAACGTATTTTGTTAAGTTTATATTGCGACGTGCTGAAAATTTCAATTATGCGAAATATTCCGATGTCAACTCGCACCCTTTAATGCAAGCATATTCGTTAATTAAGGAATTCCGCTTAACGTCTGCCAATTTCCTTGAGCTTAAATTCTTCGCGGAAAAATATCATCCGTGATTACCCCCATTTTACCTTCGCTCACTGATTTTAGATATCCCGAATTCTTCTACAAAACATTATCTAATTTATACATAGTAAAAATTGTTGCATTTTGTAAAATCTGGAATTATATTATTTTAAAAATTGAAATTATAGCTGAGCTAACCTAACTTTAAATTTAATCATACATTCAGTTCATTATATTAAATTACAATTTAACCTATCATAACTTTCAGCTGATCTTACCTAAGATAATCTTTCCTAAATGTCATTCTAAGCTAATATCAGTTAGGTTAGGTTAGGTTAGGTTTAGAGTATATGTGTAGTAGAGAGGTTAGGTTTAGTGTTAGGTTAGGTTAGGTTAGGTTAGGTTAGGTTAGGTTAGGTTAGGTTAGGTTAGGTTAGGTTAGGTTAGGTTAGGTTAGGTTAGGTTAGGTTAGGTTAGGTTAGGGGAGATCCGAAACTACCAAGGAAAAAGTGGGATTTAAAAGCAGGCAAACAAACGAGGTTAAGTTAGGTGAAGACA